>NC_139405.1:6577500-6862500 GCF_905368555.1 Meleagris gallopavo | reverse complement strand
TTGGATGTTTCTGTTTTCCATGGTAATAATGCACAGGGTTATTTAGGTGGTGGATGTGTTCCAGAGGGTGTTATTGGAACCGAGGAACAGCAGTTCTGTGCCTTGAAAGGAGAACTGCTGGGGGTGCATGTGTTGGGTTCTACCCATGCGTGGCACTGGCAGAGATGAGTTCCACATCCCAACCTCACCTCATCCCCTTTTCTCTCGCCCGCAGCCCTCCTGGAACAGAGACCACGATGACACGGCATCAACGCGTTCCGGGGGAACCCCCGGGCCCTCCAGTGGAGGACACACATCGCACAGTGGGGACAACAGCAGTGAGCAAGGTAGGGAAGGAGCCCTGGCGCTTGCTTTGCGGAGAGCGGCCGCCAGCGCGCTTGGCCGCGGGGACCAGTCCCTCTGTTTCTGAAAGTTTGAGATGTGCTCAGGTACTAGGGGGCTTGTGCTGGGAAAGGGCTGGCTTCCTTTTTTTGTCACTTTTTTTCCATCTTCTCCTGATAAAAGCATTGGCATCTTCAGTTCTTTTACCTTGCCAGGAGGCACATGGTAGAGAAACATATGTACCAAATTTGCAGGACGCTTCATAAAAATAAGCAGCAAGAAAGGTTGCTTTATGTTTTGTTTTTATTTGTTTTGGTTTTTTTTCCCATTCAAATGGATTAAAAAATGAAATTTTCAAAAGCAAATGCAATTAAAATTGTAGAAACGCATGCTAATATTTAAAGATGCCATCAAAACTTTGCTGCGTGTAAAGATGCTAGCTGGCCCGTTTTTCAAAATCCCGACCAGAGCTTTTATTTTTCACTCAATTCCAATTTATGTGAATGCAAAAATGTTTTGTTTGAGTGCCAAGCTAAGCACAGTATTAATGCAGCAGGATGGAAGGAGCTCAGTGCCATGCAAGTGGGGCATGCTGCGAGTCCCTAGTGCTGTCTTGGAGGGTCCAGAGCTTAAAAAGCTGAAGTTCTGTTTTTCTTTTTTTTTCTTTTTTTTTTTTTCTGCTTAAATGCTTCATACTTTTCATGAAGAGACCAACTGCAGTGGATTTAGTGCTAATTTAATGCAATTAAAATTTAAAAAGGATCCTTAATCTGAATATAAAAGGGAGCACTTTATTGGAGCTGACTCTGAGCTCGCAATAGGTATATACTTTTAAATCTGGTTTATGATCATGTTTCATTCAAGTGCTGTTAGACAACAAAGGAATTGTGTTTCCAAAAAAAAAAAAGGTTGAACAGTACTGATTAGCATGGCAAAGTCTGAGTTTAACAAGATTAGTTTTTAAACTAAACCAGTATTTTTTAATTTTTTATACATGCGGATGTAACTTATGTTGCGAATAGCATCTCTTTATAGAATCTTAAGTATTTGAGACACTTTATTGTTTAAAGAAAAGTTGCTGACTTCATCGCAAGCATAGCCTAGTAAAAATGGGGCCTGGAATAGTAAACTGCTGCAGAGCTGAGGCAGAAACTGGTAACCTTCTGACCTCTGACTTTTACTGGAAAATGATATGCAACATAAATCTAAGGGGCCTTTTTTCTTTCAAGTACGTGCACGTATATATCCTGGTGGTGCTGTGCACAATGCCATAGCTGAAGCGGTGTCAATGTGTTCATTAGAGCTTCTTACTTTTGGGATGGACTTTAGATCCCTGTGTTTTTTTAAGGGGGAAAGGTTACTGCAAAAGCAAGTGCTGTGGTTGTTTAGAGGGAGTTTTGTGCTTGGGTAGGGCTGCTTTTTTGTCGGCCGGGTGTGCGCGTGTTCATGCGTGTACCAAACGTTGGCGTGTACCTGAGCCACTGCAGCACTTGGGAAATGGAGCTCCTTGGTTCCTTCCGTACTTTTTAACACTTTCAGGCTTTGTCTTCTTCTAAACGTGGCATTTAGTTAGTCTGCGGTGCAGCCCTAGCTGGTGCCTTGTTGCTGTCATCACTGCCTACTCCCAGCAAGGTGTGTGCTGTGGTCTTGGACAGGAGTGCCTTTGGGGTAGGATGTCAGTGCGCGTTAGCCATCGTGGAAACTCTTACCCAAACTGCGCAGTAAGTTTAGCTGAGGCTGGATTTGCTGCCAGCTCCTGATAAGAGGCATTTGGTGAGGAAGGCTTGTTGCGTTGAAGCCTTAGGAAATGGTGAACAAGGGGAACTGGCGAGCTAGAGCTCTCAGGTCCAGTTCTAGAGGGAAGTTAAAGGAAGCAGACCCTGCTCAGTGGGTGCCTGGTCCCAGCCCTGCCTTCTGGCCACCTACCCTCTTGGGTGGTCCTTTTTTATTTTTTATTTTTTTTGTGGAACAGGGATGTGGGAAGGGTAGCGGTGGTCTTGTTGAGCCTTGCGTTGCTCTTGGTCTGCTCTCAGCACCCTGAAGCTGAGATTCGGGGGGAATCTCATTTGTTGAGGCACATCTCTATGCCCATATATTTGCCTTGCGTAAGACAAGCATGGATTTAGCCTTAGAGCTCTGCCCAGTGTGTGAGTTGGGCTCCAGGTGTTCCAAGGACATGGGGCACACGGACAACAAAGCTCGAGGCCCACAGTGAAGATTTTCTCCCTTGATCCTTAATCCAGACTATATGCAAGTTCTATTTTGGGGCTTTCTGGAAGGTTTTCTTCTCAACTTGATGTGTCACTGCTTTAAATCCCCACTGAGTGTGTTTTTATGTTCACGTACAAAATACATGGAACAAAACCTTTGCAAACAGGAGAGGCTCCCTTTCCTGTAAACACTTTAAAGTCTTTTTTAATGCGTAAATTTATTTACTTAGCGATAGCAATGACTCCCAGCTGCTCCAAGCTGTTGTGTAAGTCCCTACTTACACAAGGAGCTGCAGGGGAGATGGCTGGCGGTCTCGTGCCACCGAGCAGCAGGCTGTATTATTGCATGGACAGTGACAGTGTCTCATACAAAACGCCAGTGCTGTGTCATTGCAGTGGACAGTTATAGCACAGGAATGCAGAATAATATTATAGAAAAGTTTCAAGGGCTGCTATCCTATTCCTTTGAGTGTATTGGGAAGAGGCTCTTTTCTAGTTTTTTGTGAAGGCCTCAACCTCGGTTCGGAACATTCTGTAAACTCCCATAATCGTTGCTCTTTCAAGTATGAGCAGCAATATTTCTTTATCAAAACCTGTCAGTGGCTGCAACGTTCTGGGGCCTTTTGCAAGAGTTGGGGCAACCTATGGGCAGAAGGCAATCCCATTTTTATTTGACTGCTGTCCAGGCAGCGGGGCGAGAGAGCTGCGTTGTGCTCCAGTGGCGATTTTTGCACCGCTCGCCCTTGCGCGTAAAAGAAAGTAATCAGAGCACCAGGACAGGCCCTGGGAGCACTCAGATGGCCGATGACTAATGGGGTAGGTGGGCAGCAGCCCTCGGATTGGGCGCCTTAATGAGCACATTTTGCTCCGCGCTTGGGCTGCAGTTCCCCTTCACCTTTGCCCTTTATTGACCGAACCGACACTTCATTTTTCACATACTTCCAATTATGGCTGAGCTTAAGTGTCGTCCTGCCTCCTTTATTTCTTGCCCATGGACGGCTCAAGAAGGGGCCGAGGCCACGCAAGAAATTTTAATTTGAAAAACTACCGTGGCAATTCAGGCTTAGGGTGTAACCTAAAACTGCTGCCACTTTGCAGTTTCACTGATGAAAACCGAAGTTTAAATACCTCTGTAGCGATGTGGGGATCATAGTTAGGTGGTCTGGTTTTGGGGTTGATTATTTGGGGCTGCACAGATGCTAGTGGTAGGAATCTGCATGGGGAGGAATGGAGAGGGGTGAAGGGGGCTGTGCTCTGCTGCTTCAGGTGACTCAAATGATTTGTTTGCGTGCACATGGCATTTTCTCAAGAGACGTCTTGTAGCGTGATGCCTGGAGATGTGCTTTGACTGGATGCTCTCTGTACAGGCTGTAGGAAAGCAAAGCAGAGCTGTACCTGCACTTCTCAAACCTGAGACCATCATGCAGCAGCATTTGTTGTTTTGGGGCTATTCAATACATGAGTTCGCTTTCGTGGTGTTTGCAGGTTCCCAAGTTCTGCTGGAAGCAGCTCAAGTGAAGTTGTGGTCCCATCAGCTGTGGGCTTTGGGGACCAACCAGCTGCTGCTGGATGTAACATCCTGTGGTGGTGCCGCTGGGTTTGCCGTGCACTGTTCGCTACCAGCTTTGTCACATGGAGTTTGCATGAATAATAAGTGGGCACGTCACCTGTGCTGTGTGTCAGCTGTGATTGCTTTGCATTTAAATACAGGGGCAGTGTGTGGATGGTTATTTACATCCAAACAGAGGTCCCTAAAACGCAGAAGTATTTATCTCAAAAAATGTATGAAGGATTACCTTCTTTATTATGTAGCCCTCTGGCACGGTAATGGCATGGCATATTTTTACTATAATATGGTAATAAAAGAATATGTAAAAGGCAGACAAAGGTTCTGTCTTTTCACTAAGGTGACCCCTGTTACCAAGTAACTGCTTTACTTATGAGCTTGTTAAAAACTCAAAAAATGAGCTTTTCATACTTCACAGGCATTGATGTGAAAATGAGCTGTCCTGTGAGTAGTTTTCTTGATCATTTTTAGAACAATTGATTAGCCAAAGAGCCGCCGTCATTAGTTGACATTGACTGATAGCAATTTGTCACAAGCTCCGAAGGTCAGCCCGG
Source organism: Meleagris gallopavo (assembly GCF_905368555.1). Classification (NCBI taxonomy): domain Eukaryota; kingdom Metazoa; phylum Chordata; class Aves; order Galliformes; family Phasianidae; genus Meleagris; species Meleagris gallopavo. The sequence continues at coordinate 6,857,848 of NC_139405.1, read as the reverse complement.
CGGTGGGAGCTCTGGCTTGTCTTTGATTGACCTTTTCTGCTGCCATTATCATGCGATCGGTTGGGCTGGATGTGACCCTCGATTGGAAAAGACAGAGCATTAGTCAGCAGGGGCTGCTCCCTGCGCTTTTTCTGGGGGTTCAGATATTGTGAAGCCCAAATTAAGCGTAATAGGCTTGTTTGAAAGGAGTGGTGTCCGTGTGGGTGTTCTCTCAGAGGCTCTGCAGTCCCATTTGCCTTTCCTGTTTCTCCATCAAGTGGGCAGCGCTCGGTTTGCTTTAGACCAGCACATGCACCTGTGCCTCTTTGCTTGGAGTGAGATGAGAGATTGAAGAGAAAGAAGAAAGCATCTGCAGACGCGGGCTTTGTAATTGCAAGCAGGAAACCTGAACCGTGGCTCTGGGTTGGAGGCTCTTCGTGTAGGTGCACATCCTTCAGCAGCACCAGCATTAATTATTTTTATCTCTGTGGAATCGTGTTTTATTTTTTAACAGTGATTGAGTGGCTGAGGATTACGCTCATAACAACACGATGTCAATTTATCATTCTGCTCTGAAGCCGGAGGGCGTGAAACTGTTTTTTCCTTTCTTCTGTGTGTTTTTCTGGTCTCGTCAGCCCGACTCAGCTGCTCACCGCGTTTTGGCGGTGCTGAGCTCTGTGCTGTGGCCAGGCAGAGCTCTGCTTCCATGCAGACCTGCAAGAGAGCCCTTGCCTTGACATGCTATGTGCCATACATGGTCTGAGCATCAGTCCATCGCTGCTGCCAGGGTGTATTTAACCATTCACACTTACTCCCGACGCCTGTTAGTAGCTGGCATTTCTCTTTCTGATTTGGCAAAACTAACTGGAGTACTCAGCATTGCCGTTTGTTTTGCCTAAATCGTGGATGGCAGAGTCACAAACCAGTTCTTTTCCTTGCAAAAACCTCCCTCCCTCCCATTTGCCTTTTAGGGGAAACTTGAATATGTCTGCGTAAGCACCGACTTGTTTTTCAGGTCAGCCCTCAGAGATAATAAGCAGCTCACAATCAGGGCAAACGTCTCACTGTGATTTCGAGTCTTTGTTTGGGAACAAAGCTGGGTACAGGAGGCTGAAGCCATCCTCAGCAGAGGGAATGGCTTAGGGAACTGCTTATTTTACTCTTCGAAGTGGCTGTGGAAATACAAGCGTTCCTGACTTCTTAGCCCACCTGTAACCGAGCAGAAAATTTCACGTGCTGGAGTCTTTCTTCTTTTTTGTCTTTCTTCTTTTTTATCTTTCTGGGGGCAAGCAATGTACAATTAGAAAATACCTATTCCATTGGACGTCTGTGTGGCCATGCATAAGTCTTTGCATACCTAGACATGTGTATAAGAATGTGATCCTGACCCTCAGCTGAACATGCCATCAGCTTGCATAGGCCCCAGAAGTGTTACTGCACGGTGCAAACGTGTTCCTGAGCATGGGACCTTGAATACTAAACCTCTGGTGAGATAGCAGGGAAATGCCACGTTGCTAAATCTCTTCCTGAGCTGCTTCCTAGCATCTTGTTTTCCTTCTTGGGTGGGGCAGACAAGGGGATTTTGGTTGCAGAAATAGGTTTTAGGTTCCCAAGATATCCGACTCTTAGCAGTGCTTGAGTTTGAAGGTCACTTGGATATGATCTGTTTTTTTTTTTCCTATGCATCCTGGGTGCACTCCTGTAGGTTGCAGCGTCTTGTTGGAGCAAATGAGCTTCCCATTTAGACTGCAGACTTTCATATTTAGGGCACTGTTCCGATCCCCATTGGCTTCTCCCGGTCTTGCTGGCATCAACTGAGTCTTTGGCCATGGGATGCAGGCAGAGAGCAACCTTCTGGTGTGCGTCATTGGCCTCCTTACATCAGAGGTTAAAAAAGCCAAGTCATGTTCCTGAGATGGCCTCTACTTTTGAGAAACAATTCATTGCAGTGACTCCAAACCTGTAAACAGGCATTGTTTCTGGATTAGTGATGCAACAGGGTGCGGCATTTGGCTGCTTGGTGTAAAACGTTTTCGTACCTTTCGCGTGAAGTGCTGCGAGAGGGGGAAAAAAAGATGACTAAGGTTGGAAGAGAAGCCTTTAAACTGATGAATCGTGGGTGAAGCCAGAGCTTGTTCTGCAGTGCAATTGCTGCTGCAAGAGACTGACACGAGATCCATCTGCTTCGAGCGATCAGCTCTGGATTTTATGTGAAAATATATCTTATTAAAACATTCAATTCAGGAAATAAGATAATTACTGGATTTTTTTTTATTGACTCATTTTTGGATGTGTTTCACTAATGCTGGTGTGCTTCTGTTGGTAAGAACTAGAAAGTCGCTGCAGTTTGCGTTTCCTCACCCTTCCTACCCTGGTGATGGGAAAGCTTTGACAATATTCATTCAAATTTGACAGGCGATTGCTTCTGTAAATGAATACACTCCAATCATAATTGTTGCAACAGGATTGTTTGATTACCTGGCAGTAGCCTCTTTCCCTGTGATAGCTTTTGGATCACCTGTTTGCTGAGAGCATTTGACAGTCCTCATGTTTATTACCCAATTGAATGTCAGTAGCAATTGCAGCTAAAGATAAACGAAAATGCAAGTACTTGTTGACCTTGACTTTTTTCCACAAGATATTGGACTTGATGGCTCTATTGCTGTTGAACTGATAAGAGTTATAAACAGTAGTTTAAGGAAAATGTTTTATTCCCAGAGGAAAATACCACGCTGCTGTGGGAAATGGCATGTGACTCTGCACTCTTTGCCAAATTTACTTGGTTCACCTTCATTTAGGCTGTGGGAAAACAAAATACAGTTTCCCCCTTTTACGACTTTAACATCTCAGCAAACATGAATTCCTGTGCTCTTTGTAAAGTTTTGTTGGCAGGCGGCTCCAACAACATCATGCGAGCGTGAGCCCTCTCTGTTTTACGACGTGCTATAAGGAGGATTCTCAATTCTTCCTCATTTTCAGGATGATTTGATAATTACAGGGAGGGAGCAGAGTGTTCTTCTCGTGTTCCGTGGGAAACTTGGTGTGTCCATAGCTGGGAACGGTCCCATGCAGATTGCTGTCTGGATGTGGGCAAGAGGTGTCCAGCTCCTGGTGGGACAGGAGGGAGCAGCCCCAGCCCCACAGGTCTCACCACCCTAACGCCCCTCGATGATGCTATTTTTGCGACTTCTTTTCTAACCCAGCTCCAGCATGGAGCCTGAAACGAAGCCTTCAGCAGGAACAGGCGATAGGCTCTGAGCTCTTTGGGGATGAAAGTCATTGGATAAACATATCGCAGAGAGAGCACAAAAGACTGTGGAATTATGTTGTTTAAAACATAAGTCCTTTTGTATCAGAAACTGCTTTGATAAACTCCATACAGTGTCGCAGGAGCTTGTTAGAGCACAGAAACACAGGATTAAGCAGGGCTGTAACAGTTAGCAGAGTCAGAGTAGTAATCTTATTGCATTGTATTTTATTTTTTTTTAGGTAAGATTAAGCTGGCACTACATTATATGTTTGTGGGTGAGGGGACATTCTTTAAGGGATTAATTAATAGGATCAACGCTACAAGATGCTGACATCACTTTTTCTAAGCGCATCGATGCATGTGGGCTTTTTTTTTTTTTTTTTTTTCTTTTTTCAATTCATGAATGAGTTGTGAGCACTGAAAACCTCCCGTGGAATTTGCAGGCACTTTTTTGTGGTTGCTCTTTGCCCAAGCATAGAGTGGAGGTGTTAGAAAGAAAAAGAAATATTACACAAGCAAGTAAAAATGTAATAGGGGTAGCCTTTTTGGTTACTATGTAGTCCTTTGCTGTTCATTTTTTTGTGTGGCTGACGCTGTGCCATGGGAAGGAGATGGCTCTGGTAGCTCTACTTGTCCCAGGTGCCACCCTTTGTAGAGCAGAATGGGTAGACCAGCCAGGAGACCCAGTGTGTCTTCAGGGAGAACTGGACATAGCCTGCCTGGTTCTGAACTCTTTGCCCAGCTCTCGAAGAGCAATTAGTGTCACATGGATGCAGGCTAAAAATATTCCAGAGTTGGTAGTGTCCCGATGGAGCTGGGAAGGAGGCATGACTTAGCTCTGCCTCAACAGCAGGTGGAGGTCATAGAGCCAGGCTTGTAGGCTGGAGAAGCTTCTGTTGCTCCCCTTGCCTTGCTGAGAGCTCCTAATACAGAGAAAGGCCAGCACCATGCTCCTGCCTGGCGCCCTGGGCTGTAGCCCACGTACATTTGCGTTGACAGCCTTCATTAAGGGAAAAGATTAACGCGGTCAATATTAGCTGAAGTGCCTCAAGGAAAGTGTCGTGGCTTAAAACTTTGTGTAAGCTCCTTTTAGAGCACTGGAACATCAGAGCAGGGAGTGGAAAAGAAGATTCACAGTGGGATTGCAGCATTTCGTCCGTGCTGTACTACTCCTCCTGTCCCCAATCAGTAAAGCATCTCTCATTGACTCCCTCCCACTCCCTGGCTATGGCACTGAGTGTGCCCCAGGGGAGGGTTTTGGTGCAGCGTACTGCTCATCTCTTTTTTTTTTTTTCTTTATTTGTCTGGAATAACCCAGGAAAATTCCACGTGAGACCAGCTGTGTAAAAACCAAAATCATAATGACGTGATTGCAGCGTAACTATCAGACAGAACTGGTCTCGTGCTGTGTTGCTGTAAGAGGCTGTAGGTAAAAGTAGGGGATTGTTCTGTCAGTCAGTAAGCAGCTTGAGCCACAAAGTCCTTGAATGTCAATGTATAAATATTTATAGTTTGTGTATGTTTGTTCATGTACGTGCTTGAGTGTGACTTCCTCCCACTATTATATGTCTTTATTCTGTGAACCTGGCAAGAAAGCTGATAAAATAACCTGCTTTGTGCAGTGTAGTGGCTTTTCCAAGACCTTTCATATTTCCTTCTGAAAAAGTGTTGTGCTAAGTTGCTTGGCATTACAGCTACAAAATATAAATTAGTGAATGGCGCTGGTGTTAGTGTCTGGCTGAGGATTTCATCTGTCAGAAAACCCCTGAGGTGGCCGTAATGTGCCAGGCTGAGCAGCAGAGAGGGGAGCATTCCAGGCAACGTAGCCACATTGTCAGGAGATGCAGAGTGGGTGACTTGGTTGAATTTAACCCCAAGAAAGCAAACCACACCGATCTGCAGGAATGCAGGCTGGAGCAGGAAGAGCACGTTGCTTGTAACAGGGGTGTACATCTCTTCAGCAAGATTCATTATATCCTATCACTGAAAAACATAGAAGGCACAGATAGGCAATTTTGCAGCACAGCTCTCCATACATAATGCTTTAATATAAATTAAAATTGCCTCACACAAATTAAAAGAAATTCTATATGTTACTAATACATTAATCTTATTTACTGTTGTGGTTGGTGTGGGTGAAATGGCAGCATTCAGCTTAAAAGCGCCTCGCGAGCTGATAAATGCAAACTTGCTATTACCCATATTAATATTCAATTAAAATGAATAATCAATTCACTTGACCACTGGAGATTCGCCAGGGACAGAACTGAAGCTGTATTAGGTGTATCGTAGTGCTCTGAATGCATCATATAGCCTTGCAAAAGCGTGGTGCTAATTTTAGCTTGCAAAGAGGATGAAGATAAACTGCCTGCTGCTAGTTTGCCATATGCCATCCTGGTGATAATATGCAAGTACAGAATATTCTGCGGGGAGGCTTATTGTTTCAGAGGAAGAAAACTGGAAGAGAGTTGAGCAAATTTCTGCTCCGTAAACGTATACGAAATAATGAAATAAAGCAAACCTCAGGTGCTGGTAGATGAGATCTCTGAAATTTGTTTTGGTTTTACTGGCTTTCATGGGAGTCAACAATTTGCTTTAGTATATATTTGATCCAATTTTCTCCATTTCTCGCATGTAAATCTTAAAATCAATCTAAGTAAAAATTGATCTTTGCTCCGGTAGGCAAAAATATAGTCTGAGTTGCTCCTAACTCGTTAAAAGGCTCCCATCCTTCAGGTTTAGTGTGGGGATACAGCCTCAGCCAAGCGGCTCCGTTTGGTGAAAGCCATCGACCCGCTCCGGCTGTGGGGTGGGCGCTGCCTGGCCCCCCAGCTTTGGGACTCGGGGGGTTTGAGGGCCGGGGGGAAGCTTTGCATTAGCAAGCGGTGAAAAGCTTGACCTGAGGCTGACCCGAGGCAAAGAAACCCCCCGCCGGAGAGTCCCGTTTTGACATGGATACCTGTGGGGTGCGGGGAGGAGATAAAGCCCGGGGAGGCAGATAACGTAATCCCATTGACCTGGGAACTTTTCAGATATTACAAGCGAGCGAATGGCAGGAATAATAAAAGAGCGGCAATATTTGCCTGCCCCCCGTATCTGTGTAATGTCATTTCCAAAGGGCTGTAGTAGATAATAGCAAATGTGCTTTCAAGTATCAGATCAATCTCCTGAAGTGATGGGGAAGGCTTGATGCTGGGATCTGGCTGGTGCACATGCTTGAGAGTGTAATACAATCCTCGGTGCAGCAGGGAGAATTGTATAAATGGACAAAGATCCGCTGATTGCATCTTGTGCTAAAGTGTTAAGTAAAAGATCTGGCTATAAGAGATGGCGGGCTGACTATTGTCTGCTCTTCCGACTTGTTTTTATAGGGGTTTTCACAGGAACAAATACAATTACCAAAATAAAAGCGGGCAGTGTGGCTGCTCCTATCACGGTGGGACACATGCTCTTGAGGCAGCGTGGGCAGGAAGCTTGTCAGGTCTGTCCCCCACCATTTCCATTGCATCTTTATCTCCCCAGCTCATTGTTTGCCACCGAGTGCTTGGAATTCCAGTTTCCAAGTAAAAGCTTCCTGTTTCTTGCATTTAAATTTAGTTTGGTAAGACATAAATTCAGCTGGCTACTTATCAAGGAGGGCATTTTTTTGTAAATAAGAGAAAATAGGAAGAAGACATTAATTCTGATGTGACGATAAGAAGTAGAGTTCTGCATATTCCCAGTGGCAGGAAGCACGAGGTTGTATCCTCATGATAAGGTAATAGATGGATGCTAAATTGAGCCTTTCCACCCTGAGTAATTTTAGAAGGGGCCCCGTCATCCAGATCTCGTTTAAAAGCAGAGGTAGGCATATCCTGTCCTCGTTATCCAGCATTTCCTTGAGAACCTCGCTGCTCACAAGTTTTCTACACCGTATTCAAAGCTAGTGGTCGTCTGCATGTTCCTTTAGTCATCCCAATCCCAGATTTCCCTTTGGAGAGTTCTTATTTCTCTCCATTGCCTGTGGAGGCACTCTGCGAAGGCTTACTGCCACTGTTTGTTGCTAAACATCACTGCCCAACTGAAATGCCTCAAGCAAGGAGGGGTGCATCTGTGTCAGGCTCCTTGTTTCTTTGGGAAGGAACTTCTTGCTCTGCACGGGTAAAGCTTTTTGTGCTGCTAAAGAGCAGGGGTTGGTTTTGGGCACTGGATTTGCATGTGGCACCGTCTCCTCTGCAGCTCCTCGGTGTTCTGGCATTGCCATCCTATGAAACTCTTGTCTTTGCTGGTCAGTACTGCAAATATGAATAGGGCAGAAATGTTGACAGGCTTAAGAAAAGATGTGTAAATATAGGTATCTATTTAACGTAACTCCTGGGAAGCAGTGTTTGTGTCTCCATGCCTACCTCTTGGAAAGCCAGGATTCCTGCTCACTTTACCATCCGGACGCTGTTGCTCCACTTGTGGGTTTTGGTGGAGGGCTTTTGTGTGCCTCTAGGAGCTGGGGACTTGAATGTAAAACCCAGGCTCGTGGAACGGAGTTTGCAGTGGATCTCACAGCTTTCAACTAAACTCCATGGTGGCCTTTCATGAGATGAAAGACCCCATGAATGAAACCTTGAAATGAAATGAGTTCACGTAGGAGGAACAGCAGCATGCAGACCACCGGGTCGTGGCTTTGTTGTGCTGGGGGACGCGGGGTCCTTTGTCCACTGGGCACTGCAGCTGGTGGCACTGCTCTCCGCCTCCCTCCCTTGGATGCTTTTAAATGTAAAACCGGAGTTAAACCCGTTTCCACCCCTAACTAACAAGATTCACCTTCAGTCCATTTAGGCACGCTAACACACATTCCAAAAGGCTCACTTATCCGTTTTGTTTTGTGGTTGTATTTGTTGCAATCCTCACTAGCAGATGAGGTGGGTTTTCTTTTGCATTTGTTTTTTGCTGTTGTTATGATTTCTATGGGGAATGTGTTGAACTCTTATTTTCATATCAAAGATGAGCAACTTCCCTTTGGATTCTATTTCCCCATATATCTCCAGATTATAAGCAGTGCTCCTGATGTGCTCGAGAAACACAGAATTCAGGGTTCTGTATCCTTGCAAAGCTCCAAGTGCAGAGCCTGGGGCTGGAGCCAGCTCTGGAGTCTGGGGCAGAGGGAGGGTAGGAGACTGGCAGCAGCAGCACAGGCGTTGTCAGCACCTTGTCACTGCCTTTATCTGGCATCTGGAGGGATGGCTCTCAAGGGAAATCCCCAGGATGGAGCCGAGTGAAGTGCTTCCAGGGATGTGCAAGCAGGGAATTCTGCTTGCAATCCATGGGTTGCAACCTGCGTAGATCACCGTGGGGTGTTGGAAAGCTAGGCTCTGGGTCTTCAGCCCCTTTACCTACGTGCTGCTTCCGATCTGCACCATGGGATGGAGAAACCTGTGTTGTCTTTGAGCAAATTGAAACAGCACCACTGTGCTGAACCTCTCCCTGCATGCTCATATGCAACCTCAGCCTTGCAGAAAACCTCTGAGAGGTGAGCAGGAAGGAAAGCTTCCACATGGCTGCATGAGCAAGACCCTCTCCTGGGCTGTTTTCACTTGTTCAGGTTGCTGCTTAAATCGTTTCCACTGTGAATAGGGCTGTTGTGTTGAAGTCTTTTCCATAGACATTAAACAATGTAGACATAAGGATAGCTTTCAGCTGAGCTTTGAACTTGAGCCTGTGGTTATAGCTGAAAACCTCTGTCTTCCCTTCTCATTTGCGTAAACCACGAGCTGCAGGTGAAGCTGGCCAGGCAGCTCAAATAAATTACAGAACTCAAAGTTGTTTTGCATAGAAAATGGCAGTGTGATTAGCAGCGGTTCAGAGGCTGGCATTGTTGATGACTGTTCAGATAATTGGCAGATATTTGTGAAAGTGTTTTCCTGTCTCACGAGAATCGCCACTTCTGGCACTGGTGGCTGTTGCTCTAGCATTGCAATGGAGCAGAGTGCAAGTGTGTGGCTGGAGACTAACTTCTGTGCCTGCAAAACCTCAGTGACCCAGTTTGAGACTGACCCTTGCCTGCAGGTTGGAAGTGGTCAGCTGTGAGCAGTGCGGTTGAAGCAAGTGGTCCACAAACAATTGGAAAATTGTGTTTCCTTTCTGCTCAGCTTGCAGTGAGTTTGTTACAGAGGCTCTTTTTCATAGCGGCAGTAACTGGAAATAAGTATTCGCTAGGATTTATTTGACTGTCACAAGGCAATTTGAATGCCAGTTTGCAAGTATTTTCTTTCTTTTTTGTCTGTGTCTGAGTGTCTGTATACCTGTATTACAAAACCATCCTGGTCTTCATCAGATTACTCTTCTGCAGTTTTGCTTACCTCTATCAATCACAGCGCAGCTTGAAAGGACCACTCTGATTCATGTTTTTCAGGGATATTATTCAGACCTCAAAACTGATACTTCCTTAGCCAGGGCCAGAAAGCTCTTTCTGTGGTTACAGTCTGATTTTCCTTAGCAATTAAAGGTTGGGTGGCATTAGAGTACCGACTAGTGTAATAGCCACTTTAGCAGTGGGGAGGAAGCGTGCAGGGCATCTGCAGAGCCCAGGAGCAATGTGGGGTGGCCTCAAGTGACCAGAGGCACAGAATAGTGAAACTCATGGATGGAAAGGTCTGCACCATCCCAACTCTGCTGACGCTTCTCCGAGAAGCGTACCTGTTCCTTTGAAATGGGTTGATTTTCTGCAAAACTGAGACATGATCTTTCTGCTTACCTCGGAGCAGCTTCATTTTGCTGCCTTACAGCTAGGTGCTATAAGGTGAGGATTGTGCTTTCTGTTTCAGTGGCTGAAGGTGAACATTCCCATTTTTGATCTGTATTTTCCCCTCTCTTCTGAGTTTGAGGTTACTTGTATATTTACTCACAGATAGGCAGGCTGACCACTCCAATCAAAAGCAACAGATCTTACCAGCTACCTTCCAATTGCATCATGCTGAAGGCAAAGTATGAACATGCATTACCATAAGCACAAAGCAGCCAAGCTTCTGCCTGGCCTTCGAGTTGTGTACTCAGATCTCGATGGAGGGTGGGGTTTTTCTTATCCTAATAAATAGATTTTGTCTGGGGAGATGAGAGGCAGAAGGAGAGATCGTATTTGCCCAGTGCTAAATAAAGGGCTATTTATGCCTGATACATTGGCAGAATTATTCTGAAGCAATTCATCCGTGAGAAAATGTGGTCCCTGTGTCACTGCCAAGGTCAGTGAGACCTATGGTGATCTGCAGAATAAGTTCAGGTCATGCAAGTTAAATCTGCCTAGGGGCCTACTTAGCTCACGCACCACATTTTTTCCAAGATTTATAAAAGCAAACATCTATAGATGAAGGCAAAGCTAAGGGTGTGGTAAGCACTCTCCTTTGAGCCAATGTCTCCTGTTTTTCCTTTCTCCTTTCCAGGTTGCTCCTTCCATTTTCTTTCCATTCTTCTCTCTTCCCAGCATTACAGGATGCTTGAAAAGTCAGTCTTTTCCTTCACATCACAGCCACTGCCTATAAACCTTCCTAGCTCATTCCACATGGACAGGAAGGACACAGGGAAGGTGTTGGTGTTAGAATGGGAGCAGCAATTGCGTGGTGTGCCCTCAGATGGAATTTGCTCTCATGAAGCTTTTTGATTTGCTTTTTGGGAGATGTTTAAGCTTTGTTCTGGTTTGTTTTTTCAGGCACTGTGTGGCTTTCTGCTAAGGTCTGTCTTTGCTTTTAGCTTTGTGTGAGGTTTTGGTTGAGTGTTGGCTCAGAAGGAGTGGATTCAAAAGAGGAATCACCTGGAGATGGCCAATTTGCCTCCCTCCCTTCCTCCATCCCTCTCACAACAGATTCCTGCTGGTGATGCCGTTAGATGTAGCGACATGAATAATACTCAAATTCTAGGTTGCTCTAGGAGCTTTTTCTTTTCTTCCCATCAGTTTGCATATTCCAAGTAAACTGAGGTACCTAATGCCAAGGAGTGTATAGTGATGGAAGACAAAGAGGTAAAAATGAGGCATGTGGTTTTAACTGTCTAGCGTTGCTAGTTAAAGTCTTGACTTGACTTAACTTTCCCATTCATGGCATGTTTGGGGCCCTCTGAGATGTTTATTGCTTTTTGTTTAGCTTTTGGAATAAACAAACCAATAAAAACACCCCTCAAACCACTCTAAACTATATTTCTATCTTGCACTGCAAGACAAACAGCAAAACACCAGAAGCTGTAATAGTCAGAGGAAACAGGGTGGGTAGCGATAGGGGGAATGGTTTTAAACAGGGGGAAGACAGGGGAGGTTTATGTTAGATATTAGGAGGAAGTTTTTCACTCAGAGGGTGGTGATGCACTGGAACAGGTTGCCCAAGGAGGTTGTGGATGCCCCATCCCTGGAGGCATTCAAGGCCAGGCTGGATGTGGCTCTGGGCAGCCTGGTCTGGTGGTTGGTGACCCTGCACATAGCAGGGGGGTTGAAACCAGATGATCATTGTGGTCCTTTTCAACCCAGGCCATTCTATGATTTTATGAAGACAGAACATAGGAGCGTCATGAACAGGTTAAACTGGAGCCAAAGAGGATGAGCTAACTCAGAAGAACTGAGCTACCTGATGGGGATCCTTAGCCCTGGGTCACAACGAGAAGGTGGCTCAGCTGAGGATGGTTGAAAGTTCCCCTCTCTTGCAGTTCCTCCAGGAGGTCCTACAGCCTTGCAGGGTGATAAGGTCTCCTATCAGGGCTGGTTCATGCCTCCTACCTGGATGCACTGAGATTTTATCCCAACTGACCCAAATGGGGGGTTGCTAACACCAGTTTGTGTAGCTGAGACCAGGCAAGGTATGGGCTTGCTGCCTGCCGCTGTTGTGCCGAGCACGGCCAGCTGCAGGCTGTAGCCCTAGAGCCTGGCTCCAGGTTTGTTTTTCCCATTGTAGCCCTTTTTCAGCACCACCTCATCAGAGCAGATTTGCCTTTTGTGTTGGAGAGGGACAGTCAAGTGGAAGAAAATTTGGTGTGAGCTTTGCCTCTGTCAAATCTACTTATCTCCCTTTGGCTTCTGCACCTCCTTCCAGAGGAGCAGCCGCTGCTATTGTCATGGGCCCTCCAGAGCGGGCGGTCTTCGCTGGAAGAACAAGAGAGTGGATTTGGAGCACCAGGCAGCAAGGAGCACAAGAAAAATGCTACTCATTCTCTACACTCTCCCCATAAAGGGTTTGTTATGGAGACAGCTGCTTGTTTTGTAGTTAAGGTGTTTTCCTGAACTGGTTGTATGAGTGCTATAACAAAGGGTTTTGTCTTCGGAGAGTAAAGGAGGCTCCTGACCATGTGAGGCAATGCTGGCACTGGGTGAGGGGAGTCCCAAAGCCATCCGTTCAGCCAAGATTGCAAGTGTTATTAATGCTAATGATAACCACGTGGTTATCTGACTCATCAGACTTTAGTACACCTGTGCAAGAGGATCTTCCAGGTGCGTGGGGCCATCCCTCATCTCTGCCCTCCTTTCCATCACTGTGAGATATAGGCTCCTGCACTGGGAACCCACAGACTCTCTCAGAAGGTAGTGTGAATTAACCTTGCAAAACAAATCAAAATTATCTTCCTCATGTTTTAGGTATAAAGGAATAATTTGTGGCTTAAGTTCAAAGCCAGGCATCTTCTCACTAATTGCCCAATTAAGATGTTTCAGTGGGTGGAATTTGCTTGAGCAATTGGCTGCTGCAAGTGGATCTTTATGATGTTGTGTGAGCTGACGAATGCTTTTTGGAAGCACCAGCAATGATAGCTGAGATGTTCTTACTGTCAAAAGGCAAAAGGGAAATAGTGGGGGTGTTTGTTCTTATTTCTCTTATTTCTGTCATTGATGGCCATAAAGTGATCACTGAATTTCGGGAAGTGGAGTGTATGGTGCTGCCATGGCATGCAAAGGGAAGCTTAATGTCAAGTTTCTTTTAATCATGCTTAGTTTTTATTGTCAGATAGTCCTGATGGATCAGAGGCAGAGGAAATAGAATGTATTGGTTCTACTATTATTTTAAATTGTGGGTGACAGAAGCAGAAGAAAATACATTGCATACAAACAAGAACTTTTTCACTTGAAACAGAACACGTGGGAACTTCCAATTGGAAATGTCTACTGTGGACTTGACAGATCACAAATCTCAAGTTGCCCATGCCACATCTAAGCTACTTTTCTCCTGTCGGTTATGATCATATGACTCCTGTGACATATGGGATCCAGTCCTACAAAAGAGAATTTGGGGCAAACAGCATCTGAGCTACAGTTCCTGCAGGGCACACTGCAGCTTGGGCTGGCCTTGGCTTGTCTGGAATTGGACTAAAAGAAAATGCTTTAGATTAGCTCAACAGACATAAGCGTTTTGGTTCATTTCCGCTAACAATGAAATGTTTTTTTTCCAGTAGAAAAATCTAATTTTCAATGGTTTGGATAGTGTCAAGGGCTTGGCACATATTTCCTGTTGTAAAACATGAAATCTACAGCATCATCTCTGGAGCAAGCATGCAGGCAGGGCCCAGGGCAATTTAACTCTTTTTGAGGGAAGGAAGCCTATTTAAATGCTCAGCTATAACTGTTTCCACAGATAGTACATCCCTTAGTTTATACCTAGTATGTGTCTGATCTTTGCTTTTGAGCTTCTTATAGCTGCTTGTGCTCAATCCTATGAGTGCCCTATGAGCAGGAGGAACATTCAGATTGAGCCAGTTGTTAAGGAGCTATAGAGATTTGTAGAAGTTGACCTTGTGGCCATTTGGGATATTAGTTGGGCATATTTCCCCCATGGCAGAGCAGCCCTGTGCTCCTTCTGCTGCTTCTTGTGTTCCTGCTTCGTAAGTGAGCTAGCTTGAGTGAAACCAGCTGAGAAGTTACCTCTATGGAAGCTGTGCGTGGTGACTTTTCATGGAGAACGCAGCTGGTGGGACCCTCGACTGGGAAGCTCAACTCTCCAGCTGAGGTTGGAGGGAATGTGTTTCAAAAAAGACCCTTATTTGAACAAAGTAGAGAATGGCTGAAAAGCAGCTTTTTTCAAGGCTAGCTTTTAGGTAAAAACAAACAAAAGAACCCAACAAACTGTTTAAGCTTTTTCTCTGGAGTAGGATGTTTTTTCTGTTTAACCAGATACTTTTCTTCTTCTGTAGGATATTTGCTTCCAATTGCTTAAAGTAAACTTCTGTAGCTGGCAGTGGAAAGTTGTTTGCTTCCCATACAATGAACTGCTTTCTCTTTAATATTTTATATGGAGCATAGATGTACGGCTCCAGAAATACCTTGCTCATAATAGTGGAGTTTTGTGAACCTTATTAAGAAGTGCTGCATTGTGCAGAAGAACAGGTTTCCTTAGTTTTATCTGTAAAAAGCTGCCGAACAAATGAAAATGTGTAAAAATCTGTGGGTTTTTTTATGCCCCCCTCCCGCCCTGAATTCATCAATGCTGTTCTTAACCTTTGTGTAGACAGCTAATTTGCTCGTTGTTTGCCTGAAGGGAATTCAAGTCAAAAAGGAGGATTGAGTTACTAGAAGAAGGTGCTCCTGTCTCTAGAGAACAAAGTACAATGATTCAATGAAAAAACTTAGAAAATTTGTCAAATGCCAGAGTGTAATTTATTCTGGTCCAGGTTACTCCATCTATGAATATTTGTGTAGGATATTTTTGCAACTATTTCCTTTAGTATCTTGTAAATATGGATACTATCTGTGAGTGACAACCTCCTACTGCTCATGTCATGGGCTGAATACTTGCATGAAACATGGAGTGCATCTCCTTAAGAGATGCGTGCAAACTGAAGCACAACAGTATTCCTTGCTAGTGCTCATTTTCAACCTTGTTGTTTCTCATTAACTTTTTATTAAGTATATTTGAGAAGCCTTTTTACTAAAGGAATAAGAAAAAATAAACCTGTCCTTTTCAGCCCCATACTTCAGATTCACAAGCGGACCTCCGTCATTGTAAATCCTTTTTGGAATTGCTCCAAAGCTTGCTGAGTGTGCCAAGCTGACTGCACAATCACCACCCCAAAAAAACAGAAAAACAACAACTCTCAAAACCTCTATGTTCTTCTTTGATTGCCCAACTCCATTTAGTGGTGGTGTGAAATGGCAGTTCTTGTTTCAAGTCCATGAGCAGGTTGTGGCGTGTTCCTTTCACTCTTGCCCTTGCTTTACCTAAAAAAACATGTTGCATTCATGGGTCTGCTTTCTGAGAGTTGGTGGTTTGTACCTTGTAAGAAAATTGCACTTCACGTGTAAGGCCGTTCTTGCTCGGTAGAGTAAGTGTGGTGGATGTGTGGGTACACAACAAACTGGAGATGTATATCTGTAAAGGTGCAGAGATTATAATAGTTACTCCACGTTAGCATACAGCATTGAAGAAAGGTTACAGAAAGTCATTTTGTCACTTACAACTCTGTAATAGATTATATTGCTCCTCAAAGTTCTTAATGAATCCTGCTTTCCAGCAACTGAGAAGGTTACTAAAACAATTTGGATTTCTGAGGGGGTTAAATGAGAAAGCAACAGAGCTGTGGTTGGCCAGTGAATGGTTCAATATTTGGCTTAAGCAATGTAGGATTTCTCCTGCTAGCCAAACATCTAAGGGCTTTTTAAAGAAAATTTTAGTAGACTTTTTTTTTAATCACTATTGAAAAGCGCATGAACTTTGAGGCAGTGCTGTGAAACATCTAAGTCTAGTGCAGAAGTCAGTAGTTTTGGTCAGACTTTCACTAGAGTATGGTCTATAAAACTTGGTACAAATAATTCTTATATGATGGATATTTAGATTGTATTAGTTTATTGAATATGAAAGTATGTGCAAACCTTCAAGCTGAGTCCTTCAGAGGTGCAGACACAGGTTGATCACAAGACAGGGCTGCTTGCAGTGAGAAATGACCTCCTGTATCTGGTAAAAATGCTTGTTGTGGGAAAGCAGTGTTCTGCTCTTCACCATTGAGAGCCAAAGGAAGAGTGTTTATGGTCTGAAGAGCCACCAGGAAGCATTACTTCCTGGTTGAGTGTGTGCAGGGTTGCAGAATGGACAATGGCCAGGCCAGGCTATGGGCAGTGCAATGTGAGCACCATATTGTGCTGCATGGCCACTTCATTTGAACACAACTGTCTATTCCTGACAGACCCAAGCCCTTGAAGCCTGGGGAACGCTTTTGACTTGGTGCAGGTGAGTGGTTTCCCTGGAATCCAAGAGACCACCCTATTGCACAGGCCAGTTCACCTGCAATTCACCTGCAATTCACCTGCAAGTGCTTGAAGGCCAGGTTTTGAAGACACCTGACCTTCCAGCCTTCATGATTGGAAGGATTGAGACTTGAATATGCCATCCTCCCTGCCCTCCCACTACTGCAGGCCATGACGTTGAACTGTGTTTCAGTATGAAGCCCAGGGAGAAGTTTTCCAGTCACTGCCTAATTTCTGCAGCAGCGACGGTGTATAAGCACAAGCATTGCCCTCCAGAAGTACCTATTTTGCCAACAAAGGTTTCCAGCAGATCACCTGTGACAAAGAGAGCATGAATGGCTCATGGAGAGGCTCTAACTTAGCTGCCCTCTAGTTCTGCCTCCAGATTTTGGAGAGCAGAAGGCACAGGAGGTGGCTGCATGGGAAGGAGGCCCCGCTGGCATGGCCAGCCTGGCCCATTCAGTGGCCTGAATGTGATAAATACCGCTTTATCCCGTCTTGAAAGGAACAAGATAGTGCGGCCTAAATGCCTGGGTGTGCTTAAATAGACAGCATGTTTGAAATCCGAGCTGCCTGGTGGGCCGGGAGCTGCCACAGGTCACCTGCCGCGCTCCATGGGGATGGGCCTTGGGTCCTGCACCAAATTGTCCATGGACAAACTGGAGGACAAATTCCTCTCTTTGTCAGTTGGCCTCTTTCACTGGAGCGTGGCCTATAAAGTTTAGTAAAAACAATTCTTAAATATTATTTGAAAGGACGAATGGCCACGCTGAAAGGTCTGACAGTTTGACGTATAGCGCATGGTTTGGGGTGTGTGGAGCCAACGTCCTCTTCAGCTTGTTCAATGGTGTCCAGCTGCCATGCCGAGCAGCTGTGCTCCCAGCAAGCCGACAGGCAACGTGTCTGCCTCAGTAGCCTGAGATCCTTTCAGGCTCATTTGTGTGAGAGAACAGAAACACAGCCAGCACCTCGGCTGGGTGCACAGAGTTGGGTGATGGGGTGCTGCCTATTAACACGCCGTTTTCAGCCATCGTATTGAGGCATATTACTGCGATCTTGCTGATAGTGCCTAAAGAAGAGGTGATGGGGGGCACCTCACAGACAAAGGAGCTGGAAGGACTGAGGCCATCCGCGCCCTGACGGCGGTGGTCAGGCCTGGCTTGCCGTGTTACGGCGTGCATATGTGCAGTGCAAACGCGAGCAGTGAGCCTGCTCTGCCCCCAATAGCCACGGGCCATTTTGAAGAGCCTCTGGCCCCTCAGTCACTGGCCTGCTAGTTAATTGCCACACGGACTTCGTGACACATGGGCAGATAATATGACATTTTCGGTTTCTGTCACTAGCAAACGCTACGGCGTTGCTTGCACTAGTTGCTAAGAAGCTGTCAGAAACCATTAGCAGCTGGCTAAAGTTGCCCTATGGCATTTCCTCATGGCATCAGCAAAACAAGCATAAATCACCCAGCGGAGCCTCCCGCTATACTAATGAGGCTGTAAGCTTGTTTATGGACTAGCATCATTTCTATGATTATTTCCACCTTTTCAGTTTGCCTTCATTTGGCGGCAGGAGAAGTCAACTTCAGGAACGAAGTCACTGCTGACATTTTACAAATGCGGTCCGTAGCTGCTACCGTGTGGCTGGTCAGCGCTCCTCAAGTTTGTTCAGCAAGCTTTAAAAAGAAGGGGGGGGGGGTGAGGGAGGGGAAGACTGCATCTCTAGAGACCTCGTGGAGGTGAGCGTCTCGAGTTGCAAAAGGAGATGGAAATGCTAAAATCCACAATCGACCCTTTAGACTTCTCTCCGCGGTTTGGTCTTTACGGGATCAATTTTCAATTTGAAAAAAGTGGAAGAGGTTAAGCAATTTATAAAAGTCTAGCGAAGAATTTGCTTTTCGGATAGCCGGGTGCTTTGTTATCCGCTCCCTCCCTTTCACTTTCTCTGGCTTGGGTCGGACGGGGCCAGGGTTTATTGTTTTAGGCTTTTCTGAACATGCACCAGTATTTACACTGGATTGAAAGCATTTGCTTCCAATGAAAATCTTGTCTTAGATTACAACCCAGCAGTGTAATTTCCCTCCCAGATGGGAGTAAAGTAGCAGTATTTGCCTAAAAACAGTAGGAAGAACAAACTGTGCATTAAGCCGAGGCTGTTTTTGGCTTGAGCTAATGATGTAACAGAAACCTTTTATTTGGGATAGGTCACTGCCAGGGATTGAAGGAGGTGATCTGGCTCGCGCTTGAAAGGTTTCTCCATTGTATCTACATAAGTCTTCACTTAAAAAATCCTGTTCCTAATGCTTCTGCTTTCATACAGCAGAAATAAACAGGAAAGGTTCTGGGGAGTGTTATAGGTGGAATGCAGAAAGCTTTTCCTCTCCTAATGGAGGATATAATTCAGGTGCCCCGGAGGCATGCTTTCAGGAATTCTCTTGCCCGAGGTAATGGGAAGCTCAGGCTGCTTTAAGGCCTTGATTATCTATTGATGCACAAAGCTGGAAAAAAGTCATCTCCCTTGGATTATAGTAGATATTTCCATAAATTATCAATGAGTCCTCCTCCCATCAGGCACGAGGCAATGCCTGCTAAATTAATCTGAAGGGGGTTTGAAATGAGGAGAGAGTGTGTTTTAAAAAAAATAAGGGAGGGGGGGGAGACAATTGTAGGGAGGTGGTGAAAGGCAGTGTCATTAGGTTAGAAGCTTTTCATTTTTAATCAATGAATGCGTAATACTTTTCTTTTCCTTGTTTGCCTCTCTCAGACAGAAGTGGATTAGCCCGTGGAATTTTAAATGCTGTTGAGTTGTTTCCTTTGCTCATGTTTCTTTTATGAATTATTATTTTATATGGTGAATTGCTTCTCTGTATAAAAGCCCTTTTTTACATACCGAGCTTTCAAAGAATTTATCGGATATCTGATTTCTTCATAAAAATCTTGTTTGTGTCTATAACTACTTAAGGTTACCACCTCATTAAAGACACAGCCCAAGTCATAAGGACAGTTAGAAATTTGTCACAGTCAGGAAGGTACTAAAAATATAATGCTAATAATAACTTGTTTTAACTGCTGAAAGCTATTTAACAAATCATAATTTTGACAGCCTGCGTTCTTTTTGTGTTGATGATGGGCTTTTTTTGATTGGTAAGAGAATTAGTTTTGATTTAGCCCCATTCAGATGACTTCCTTAATCATTCTTGCCCAGGAGCGTAAAAACCACTTGCTTAATAACATCACAGCTCCACAGTGCTACGAATGTGATGTTTTTGGAAGCCAGGCTGTATAGTTTAGTCCACATGCAGAGAGTGAAAAGATTGGATTTCTGTGTGGACTTATAAACAGATTTCAGGGTTTGAATCAAAAATTGCACGCAAACTTGCAGACAGGCTGAGAGCACTACAACTTTTGCTTTGCTCTGACTGCCAGCCCATCAGCCCAGACCAAAGCTGGCTGCTGCACAGTTACGTGCTCCTGGAGACATGTTGCTAATGTGATGAGATGTGTCTAAGACCTTCTCTGCATTGAGGAAATTCATTCTGGATCAGTTGTTGTTTAACGGGAGCAGACACCTTGCACTGATGCGGTGCATCAACACAAAGCCGGGTGTTAATTCCTACAGTGTATGTCAAATTGGTACCTACTTATCCCAGTATGAATTTCTATAGACTGGGCAGAGGGGAGGCCAGTTAGCTACCCGTGTCCCATCAAAAAGGCAGGGTAAGTTGGACATCTAGAAAAGACTTAATGTAAGTGCTGTGCCAATCTTCTGGTTGTTTATGAATTTGGGGAGAGATTTTGGTATTGCAAGAGAGATGCATTCACCCAATTTTTTCTTCCCAGAGTGAGATGTGGCACCCAGCTTCACACATGGCCTGGGGATGGGATAGTATCAATGCTTTCCTAATTGCCATCTCAGCTAAAGTAGCTGATGGGGATTAGTTTTGGGAAGTGACGCAATGTGAAGAAAAGCCACCTTTTCCACCTTTTCAAATGGGATGCATTGGAAAAAAAATAAATAAATAAAAATTAAGCACTTTTTGTTTGGGTTACACTGATGAATCCAGTGGCAGAAATGGCCACGCTGTCCTTCAGGATAACCCAGACTTGGGCTGACAGTCCTGAGACCCTCCCTCACCCCGTGTCTCTTCCCCTCCCAACCCTTCAACCCCTGGTGAATTACAATGTTAAAGAATTTATACCTCATTTAAATATTCATGCAGTTTATACCCAAAGCCAGGCTTCGGCTGAAGTATATAAAGGTAGCATAAGTCAAAATTTGATTCACTATATTTACAGGTGACGGCTTGGACAACAGTGTAGCTTCCCCCAGCACAGGTGATGATGATGATCCAGATAAGGACAAAAAGCGACATAAAAAGCGTGGCATCTTTCCCAAAGTAGCCACAAATATCATGAGGGCATGGCTGTTCCAGCATCTAACAGTAAGTGAACTCTAGATCACATATGCAAAATAAAACATGGGAAATGTCATAGTTGTAGTAGTCATAGAAAGCAAAAATACGTATTATGTTACTGACAGGCAGCTCAGGGAACTTTTCTGAGCAGAGCTGTTGCCTCATTTGCTAGCTGTCAGGGGAGGAGCATGGAGCGTATCTTTTTATGGTTTTGGGGTGTTTTTTTGTGTGTGTTGTTTCTAGATTTTTGGTTGGAGTTGCAGTTGTTAACAGGACGTCACCACAAAATGTGGCTGAGCTTATCCTGCCAACCTGGGAACCCTGTCCTGCCCACTGCAGCTCCCGGTAGCTGACATGGGAATCACTGCTTTGGAGCAGAGAGCAGTTGCAAATAACTGGGGAGATCTAAAAACAAAGCATGGGAAAACAAAGACCTTATTCACATGTTTGTCAGAAGCTTCACGATGAAAGGTCTGAATGTATCTGGTTTAATAGAAAAGTATAATTTTTTTTGTGAGATGTTCTCATTCCCAGAGTGTAAGTTACCACTGCATTTAACATCATTGAGGGGAGGGGGGTTGGATGAGCAGCTATTTCTGTTGCCACAGCTACCTGCATTTATTTCTGGGATTAGAAATGAAAAGCTCTGGACAGGTGTGCGGGGTTAAGCTGGATGCTGGAGCTCCTTTAAAGAGTTTATATGATATCCCACACCTTCTAACGTTAGCATTTAGCCAAGTGTTTCTAATGCCATTCTTCTTTTTCATCAAATCCTGGTGATCTGTTGCTGTGTTGTCATCCACTGTGGGGATTTAAGCCTTCGGCCCAAGATTTCCAGCCTGCTTTCTGTACTAGTGGGATAAGGCCCGGGCAAGGGAAGCCTGTGCCCTGCAAGCAGTGGTGACAAGCAGTGTTGGCCTCTCATCTTGGCCTCTAGGTAGGGACAGGGTGACACTAGCAGCTGCCAGTTTGTCCAGACCGTGGAGCCCAGCCAAGGGCATGCTCCTAAAGTTGAGGCCGTGCTCCTGCAGTTTGTCCCTTCATCCCCCGCTGTGCCAAGAAACCACATACCTGCATGACTCTTGTCAGCACGGGGATCAGGCGGGGAATTCTGCCCTGTGCTGTCCCAGGTTGCTATGAATGAACCTTCATGCCTGAGCACTCCTCTTCTGAGGCTGGGGAGAGCTTTGAATGCCCCCTGCTTAATTCCAGTCTCGACGCCAGCCATGTCACAGCTTTGCCAGCTCCCTAGCCCCATCTCATTTAGTGAACTGCTCCCAAAGGCTAAGGTCCCTTTTGGTTTGTTGCACTGTCACAGTGTCACAGTGACTTCTCGACTCTGATGAGCTGACAGGCCATTGCCTCCCAGCAGACAGATGAGAGTTACAGGGGCATCTCCCTCCCGGTTGGCCCAGGGTTGCCAGCAGTGCCCAAGCTGGCCTGCTGCAGATTGTTCAGGTGTAGATTAGAGAAGATGCCTTGCATGCTCTTCAGTCCAGACAGACTGGGTGCAGGGTGCAAGTAGCTTTTCACTCTTTTGCTGTGAAATAATGGTGTGCAAAAGAAAAGAGGAGGGTGCCTGTGGAGCTTGCCTGAGCACATACTGCTAAGGTGGTTTCTTCTCCTGGAGAGCTCGCGTGCAGAACCCCCAGGACTGGCACAGTGCAGCTGCTGTGTTTGCTACCTTACAGCATTTAGCTAAAGCTTACTTCTAAAAATTCACCATCCCCTGTGCAAATGAAACCCAGCTAGGTGGGGCAGACAAATTTACTGCGGGGCAGCTTTTCTTTCTCCTGGCAGCAGTGAGGCAGTTCCAGGCTTGCCTAGTTAACTCAGTAAAGCAAAATCAGTTTGCGTTCCCAACTTTCATCATCTAGGATCTTGGGACAAAACTATTGTAGGTGAGGTAATGGATAGTTTCCCCAGAAGAAAACAAGGCTGGACACTCGTATAGGCTCTTCCAAGACCGTGTTGCAGCCTGAAATGCTCTTGCTGGAGTGGGAACCCCGCTAGAGAACTTGTGCACTTGGAAGAGCTGTGAGTGTTGTGTGTGGAGGAAGATGTCCTCCAAGCAAGCCTGTTGATAATGTGAGAAGAGCCAGCTCTGCAATTAGTGCTTGAGCAATGCGGCGCCTTGAACAAGCTGCCTGGAGTGCTGTCCTTCCTGCAACTGAAGGTCAGTGTGCAAGCTCCAGCAGATTGTGAGGTGCTCCATGGACCACTGAGGTATCACATTAGGCATCAGCATCAGGGAGGACTCCAGAGGTTCTTCTGGGGGAGACAGGCAGAGCTCTGCTGCTCACCTGCCTGTAGGTGTCAGTGGCAAGGGATCTCTCCCTTTTGCCCCCTGTGCTTAACCTGCCTTCGCTTTCCCATCTGCAAAATGGCAGGGGGGAAATGGACAGCGGTTAAAGGTGAGGTACAGCCTCCTCTTGGCCTCTGCTAATTCCTAATTGGGCTGCTATTTAGGAGCACTCCTTTGCAGAAGCAAAAGATTTTTCTCACAATTATAATATTAATACACATCAGCGGCATGGAATTAAACAAAATAGACAGTAATTGCTGTGTCTGTCATACTAATGATTAATGGTTGGAAAGATTTAAAATAAATGGAGGTCTAATACAATCCTTTAAAAGTGTATAAGTTGGTTTAATTCCTCCTATGCAGTTGTTCCATCTCAAAGACTATTAAGTCTTCCTCTGTGTACTGACTTCATTTCCTAAGGTTTGTCCCTTAGTTCTCATTTTCCACTTAGGAGGAAAAATCTTTTTTCTTTATTGAAGAAAACATCAAACGCGAGGCCATCGCCTCTCCTCTTGTTGAGCTGTTTGGGCAATAGCTCCCACTCAGTGTCACACTGCAGCCCCCCATTATTTTGACTGATGTGCAGAGCTGAGTTGATGTATGCCCAAAGGGTAGTCAAGCGCTGTCTTCTGTGGATGCAGGCAGTATGCTCTGAAACACTTCAGGGGATAAATTCAGCCAAATTGCCTTCCTTTCTGTTCCCCAGAGAATAACAACAACAAAAATCAGCTAAAACAATACAAGGAGTGGTGGCCAGGCTTACACTTAGGGTTTTGTGGTTTTTATTTTTTCATCATTGCTTTTCCAACCGACATTTTATTAAAGTCTGTGTTGGAATAGCTGCCTAGGTTGGCCATTAGTTAGGCAAAGTGTTGGAATAGCTGCCTAGGTTGGCCATTAGTTAGGCAAAGTGTTGGAATAGCTGCCTAGGTTGGCCATTAGTTAGGCAAAGCGTAGCAATGGAACTTGTTGAGATTGATGTTGGTAGATTGTTACACTGGCCCATATATTCTGATGTTTGTGAAATCGTGTTTTTGGAGAATGCTATGAATTTGGAGTGAAAAGCTATTTTAAAATTACCATTAAAAAAAGAAGAAAAAAAAAAGAAAGAGCTAAAAAGACTGTTGATAGTTTGATGAAGAAGCGAGAATGTCCCTAAACTGTAGAAGCTGAGCTCCAAATGAGTTGGGCTTTATGGGGCGGGATTGGATGAGTTGAAAATACCATTAGAGGGGCTGGGGCAGAACAGTCCTAGGCTGGAGTTGGGCTCCAAAGGATTGCCCTGAGGGTCACGTCAGGGTGTGCTGCAGCATGTTGCAGACCCCCTTTTTTATTATTTTTTGGATCACTTTACATTCAGGGCTCATATCTTGCCACCATTTTTCAAGCAGATCTCTTCTCTGTAACGTATAGCCCTCAGCAGGGATTGAGAATTAAGGGGAAAGCTTGGAGGAAGGGAACGAAGAAAAATAATTCTCTCCAACTAGATCTATGGAAATGTAATTGTGGCAACAGGATTAGTTTCTGCTTCAGCTGTGCTATGGTTTTGTCTCAGCAATTGCACCTTTCTGTTTAAAACTAAAAGGGAATTTGGGGGGCGTTTTTTCAGTGTTTTGTCCACTCATTGTGAATTCTCTGCGTGCTTTAAATCCAGGTTAATTTAAATTGTTGGAATTCAAACCTCATTTTGGGGATTATACAATGTAATTAGTTTGTTATATGATGAGTATTTGATGATCTTCACATTCATCATCTAATCAGGCAAAAAAAAAACCCATAAAATTATAATCCCCAAAGATGTTTAATAACAATTTAAACTATTGAAGGCTTTATTTAAGTACATTAGGGGATTATAAGCTGCTTCTTTTTTTTTTTTTTTTTTTTTTTTTAGTGGTGCCAAGAGGTAGATTCAAGGACTTCAAACACCTTTTAAAAAACAAATTACCATGATTTAAAAAATGAATGGGCCAAGGATTTCCTTCATGTAAATCCCATAATTTAATCATTATTTTTAACTGCTTTTAAAACCATTTCCTTAAGAGGTTAAATCTTAGTGAAATAGGAGACAGAGCTGAAAATAAAAGACATAGCTGAAATATGTTGACTTTAAGGTAAAAAGAAAAAAAGTTTGCTCTTTTTTCCATTATGTGTCTAGATCTTTGCCTCTCTATTTAATAGCCAATACCATTTTAATAAGCAAGATATCTTTTAATGAGCAATATGCAATCTATCTAGCAAAGCTGGTATTTGTAGAAAATAATTTATTGGAATCTCCAGGGTTCTACAGTTCTGCTTTGGCTGGGTGCTCCTCTGTGTTTGGGAGGGGTACAAGAGGGCAGATGGGTACACCACAAGGCTGCTGGAAGCATAAAAAAGGGAAATAATTGGCAAAAACAGCAAAGGTTTTCTTTGTTCTCCTCACTGGAGGGTTTGGAGATATTAAAATAAAACACCCCCCAAAAAACTTTCCCCATAGTACTACTTACAGGGATCCTCCATCCTGCACCAACTGGCTCTTGGTCTGAAAAATGCCAGAGAGCTCCTGCAGCTCATCTGCGTAACGGGGCTCAGATTTCAATATATCAGACTTAGAGTGGGTTGCTGGTTTTCCCCCCCCCCCCCCCCCCTCCTTTATCCCAAAAATGCAAGTCTCCTCTTTCACTTTATTTTACTGTGGGCAAAACTGTAAAAATCATTCTTCCCCATCTGCAAGTGCCAGCTGTCCTGAATTCCTGGGAAAGCCAGGCTCTTGGGGCTGTCACCGGAGCAAACCCATCCTGCAGGTTGATGGGAGTGCCTCGTAGTGAAGGAGTCTGCTCTTCTGACAGTCCCTTCTGCCATGGAGCTGTGTGGCAGTTGTCCTTAACAGGAGAAAATGGGAAATGATATTGTGAGGGAGGAAAGTATACCGAGGCTCTGTCAGAATTGAATTGAGAGCTCCAGAAAGGAGGACAAACAAGATTTGGATAACTCTGTTTGAATTAATTTCTTAACCCTTGAGTTTGATAGAGAACATGGGCTGCCAAAACCCTATGCGTCTTTTAGTATAACTTCCTCAAATGTGTTACTTGACCTGCTGTCCAGCCTCCATGGATCATCCTCTTTCTATAGCACAGGTGATTTTTTGCTATTTTAAAAGAAAAATATAAAAAGAAAAACTGTTGGATGGTTGGGTTGTTGTTTTTTTTGCTTAGTTTGTTTTGGAAAGATGCTACTCTTGGCAATGCTACTGTTGCTCCAGTTGCATGATTTCTTGGAAAGCACTCATCCTATGTGTTGAGATCTCATGCAGTCCTATAGATGGTTAAATTGCCAGCTCTGAGCTGTGCTACATATCTTGGATTTTTGATCAGAAAATAAAAGTGTAGGATCCTTTAGTCAATCGGTTCAAGGAAGCTGGTTTCTTCACTTAGGCTCTTCTCCTGTACAGGAGTTTGGTGTGGTTGTAACATCCAGTGTACAAGATCAATGGTTCATTCTCATTTCTGATGAAGACAGTCACCGTTGTTTTCAGTTACAGAGTAGAAGCATCTCATCCCAGGATCCTCGTGGGCCTTGGGAGGAGCAGTGATCTGGGGAAGTGTTTTGGTTGATGTCAGAGTAGCTAGCAGTCTGGGCTAAGTTTTAGAGATAGAGAGAGAGAGAGAGAAAGAGAGAGAGAATGGATTCCCAAAGGGCCATCTCATCTTTTTTCCAGTTCCCACCTTGGAGGCACTGTTGTACTGATGTGGAAGCCACCAGCACATTACAGAATATGAATTATTCGGAAGCTGCTGAAACGCATTAGTATTTACACACCAGGAGAATTTCGCATCTGAGTAGAAGCGAGGGAATACTGAAAAGCTGAAACATGATAAACATTAATTCAGATGTTAAATTATACTTGCTCTGGTTGTACTGGAACTCCTTTTGTTTGCATAAATCTTCTCAGAAATGAGTTTACCAGCAAGAATGTTTGCAGTATTAAGAATTTTTAAGTCAACATTAGATGCTTTGCTTTCTTCTCCACCCTCTTTTCCTCTTTTCAAATTTGCAGCTGTGATATTTTGCATGTGTAACTTCAGGTTTGAAAATTAACCTCCTTCAGTCAGGGGACAGAAAAGTGTAATGCGACTGACTGGCTTGCTGCAGTTTGAATGGCTGGCTGAAATTTGTGCGGCACATTTTGAAGGGGGGAAGGGGTGAGGGAAAATCTGACCACCTATTTGTAAATCTGGAAGTATCTGCAGAAATATTTTGGCAAATAATTTGCAGTACTAAGTACACCAAAGGAAACAAGAGTATCTTGGCAAGCAGTTTGTGAGCAGGAAATGAGGATAAATTCATGGGCTCGGTTGTTCATTATTGGTTGTTTGTTTAGCTTGTCCTCTAACACAGTTGCTACAAAAGAGTCTATGTTGATTCTCAGATATGCTTATGTATATAAGTGCCAGTGTTAATTTTTTATTGGCAATCTCCTCACTCTTGAAGGAGTTTCACAGAGCAGCAGCAAAAGCTAGTGAGTGACTTAATCAGATCAGGTGAAGTGCCAAAATATGAGGCACCACACCAGTTGGGCACATATCTGATGTGATGTGTTAATCTGTGGTGTAAGATAAGCTGCCTTTCAGATAGGCTCAGATTTGGAAGTGGTACATAAAGTTGTGTAAGATTCATTCCCTCGCTCTGGCGTAGAATATCCTACATCTGTTTGCATGAACTTAACCCATGGCTGAATGAACTGCCACGCTGATACTGCATGTATTCAAGAAGCCCTTTTTCCTAATGTTAACTAATTGTGATTACTATATACCCATTGAAATTTCCCAGAGAAAACTTTTATTGAGAAAAGTATTTTATTTCTTGATGGAAAGTTAATCTTTTCCATAAACAGTTTTATCCTTTCCCCCAAAATGTTCAGATGAAAAATCTATTCTTCAGTGTATGATCAGGCCATGTTTACAGTTCTAGCTCCTCACCCTGTAACCTACAGCAATGCTAAATATATGTGTAGAGAGAAGGTAAGTAGGCAGAAAAGAGTTTAGCTTAATATGTAGTTATTTAATTTACTTCGCCTCGTGCATCATTTCCTGATTTAGACCCATAATACTTTGCAGAATACTCGTTTCATTCCAATGGTGGGCCATCATTTTAATAAGGCAAGGTCTGCAAGACTCACCAATGGGTCTTCTGTTTTGTGAACCAGAAACTTCTGCCTTGAAAGTGCTTCTGACATATTAGGTATAGCACAAATATTCCTTTATTGGCTACTGGCTGACCCTTTTCAATCCAAATTGTGCAGCATAAAACATGTTGGGATTATGTAACTTAAAGAAACAAACTTACTCCCACTCTGATGCTTTGTGTCACTGATGCAAAAAGTGAGATGTTCTGACACTTATAAATGGGGATCAGCTCAGGGTATACACACAGGATGTTTTTTGAGGAATTTCTTTAAACTCAGAGGGAGATGGACAGACCTTATTTTAGGAAGCTTAGACTCTGTTCTGTAATGGCAACTTGAAAGTGACAGTCTTCTTCCCAGGCCACCTGCCTGTACCTCAGCCAAGGCTTTGGGGTCCCTAGGTGATATTTGCAGGAAGGTGAATGCAACATTAGATGCATCCAGTTAACCAGTAGATCCACAGACAGAACCCTGCTAATTTGCCGTGAGCACAGGAGATTGTGCTGTGCATGGGAATGGCAGAGAGGGGAAACCTTGGATCTCTCTGTCAGGCATCGCTGCATCAGGCCAACACCTGACATCCCGATGCCTTCCTTCCGTGTTAGCAGGCAAATTTCCTCTTCACTGCATGGCAGCCACCCATTTGTGACTCAGAAATGCAGAACCTGGCTGTGTGTCATGGCCAGCCTTGCCCCTGAGTGGTGATCTTGGGTTGGGAGACACAGTGGGCTGTGAGCTGCACCAGGGCAGAGTCATTCTGAAGCTGGTAACAACCAGAATCTTTAGATTCTTATGAATAAAATGCAATTTTAGTAATGTTTTCATAAACAGTAGTAATGGTGGTGTTTTAGTAAACAGTGGCATTAGTTGCATGAAAATTGCACCACATTGGCTTTAAAATTACTCCACCTGTCTGGATGAATAGGATTTTCAGTGTGGAAGCACACAGACAGCTGCTGCTAATGTTTTCTTCTCCCTGTGCAGATAATACTGGCAAATCTACAGCCATAAAGGCCTGGTTTGTGATGTAAAACGGTACCTGACCTACTGGCTCTGGTGCTACAAAAGGACCAGCTTTAATTACTAATAGCCGTGTTTTAGTTTTGTACTTGTTGATGTAAAAATGTCATCTTAGAGCAGTGTAACCTCTGGTTCACTTCCACTGGAAACGTTACACTTGCCACAATTATTTTCAAAATAAGCTGTGCTCCTCAGTGGCAGACTAAAATCCTGCCTCGTTAGCTTGCAGATAATTAGCAGGACTCTGGCCCTCTGGGTCCCTCTGCCCTTCGGTCCCACTGGTTCCCCTGCACCTTGGGGATGCACTGGGATGAAATCTGAATCATGCCCATGTGTGCTTAAGATCGCACTTGATTTAGTTGTAGGACTGTTTCTTCCTTTTGGATGGGTATAACGCACTGACGCTGGGAATTTGTGGGACAAATTCTCTCCAAAACCCCTGTAGCTGAAGGGATTGGTCAGAGGTGGGATTGGTAGCAAGGCAGTTGTCTGCAGCATGTGATGATGCAAAGTTTTAACTGGGGCCTTGAATTATAGAGAGGGGACTGGTGGGTGCTTGGTGGCTCCTGCTATTTTCCAGTGGGTCTGTAGGGTGAGGTGCTGCCTGATGCCATTCCAGCACCTGGATGTGGGTTGGGATGGCATGCTCTCAGACATCACCAGCATGGGTTCTACGTCTGATGCCACAAGGGCAAGTTTCTCACTCCCAAAAATTTACTAGGGCTTCAAAAGGGTTAAAGGCTGTAATGGTGCCATTAAAAATCCAGCTTGCCAATGAGCTATTTTGTGCGAATGGTATAAATATAAGATACACTTGTCTGACTCATTTGCAAGCATTCTTTTTGACTTCTTTCACACAACTGGTGTTTTTGTGTTTAATTTAACAAGAAATGAGTAGTAAATGAAAGCTGCTGCCTGAAATCCCACTGTGAGCGTGTTTTGCACTTGGCTCCCCAGTGAAAAGGCAATTTGTGAAATTATGTGATAGAGTAATTAGATGAAGCCAGGGCTTCTGATTGTTGCCATGCGTATGTGGTAAAGGTTTGCTGGGGGAAAAAACGGATTATTACCCTGGCAAGTTGGCTCAAAGCTTCTTCATTTATTTGTAAACAGAATATTTAGTGACCGCATAGGAAGTAGCTGTAATCACCAGCTCGTAAAGAAACCACAGCAGAGCTTTTGGATTTTTACAGAGTGCTCATGTAAAATTTAAGCTGGGAGGCAGAATCCCTGTTAATGTAATTAGGATCTAATTTACCACCCTTTGCACACAGATGTAATAATGTCTAGATATTTATTCTATCTTTAAGCACATTACATATACCTCAGTGCAGCAGTTACTGAACAGAAACAGGTGTGAGCACTTTCCGGATTCATTTTTACACTGTAAACACGCAGCGATTTAAGAGGAAATATTTACCAAAAAATGAGGGGAAAGAATGTCTGCAAATGAGGCAGTAATGGACAGTTGCCCTTTATGTACTGATGGATTTCTCAATGGTTAAGTAAATTAAAGCAAATGCTAGAAAAATCAATAGGCTTGCAGAGTCTTGGTTGTGCCTCATAGACTTCAGGACAGAATGACAGATGTGGTGCATATGACCCATTTAAGTATTAATGCTTGGGAAATTGCCTCTGTGTGCAAGGTTATAGGCCTCGAAATATTGTTAGATTAAATTACAGACAATAATATTTTTAAGGATATACGGAATTTATATGTTTCAGTTTAGTTGCTCTTAGGCGTTACATTGGCTTTAGAAGATGCGTTGCACGCTTGTTTCCCTGGAACAGTAAATCAGATTTTTTAAAATGTTCGAGCACTGAACTTTCAAGCTCTTCGCTTGCAGCTGAGGAGTGGCAAGTGTGTGGCGTGCTGTGTCTGCTTGAGAATAGCCAGGGAATGCATGAGAGCACTGGCAAACGTAGCACAGAAGCCAGTCTAAATGGAATCCCATTAAAAGATGGCTTTCCAGCGCTGAGATGGTGTGTGCAAGCCATCTTGCTGTCCTCCAGTGGTGGCGGCAGGGTGGCAGAGCACGGAGGCAGCAGCCATGGCACTGTGGGCAGTGGGCTGCAGCCACACACTGGAAGCAGACAGCCTGGTGTGCCCTGCCGCTGCCGGCCTCATCACTCTGTATCTCTCCCTTCCTCACTTTCCTCTGCCTTTTCCCCAAAACACACAAAGAGGAGTGAAACAAAGGCTCTCTGTTGTGCAGCGATGCCTGGCTGGCCGCGGCCGTCACGGCAGGCCGGTGATTACTTTGGGGCCTGTGCAGGAGGGAGGCTGGTCCTGCAGGCTGCCAGGCCGGGCCGAGTGGTGACAGCAGTTTGTCACTTGCCCACATCCAGCCTCATTGCTATGGTGACAACGCATCACGGGGACCGCCGGGCAGAGTCCTCACAGGCTGCTTGAGCTCATGGCCCTCGGCGGCACAGTGGTGCCAAATCTCTGCTGACAGGAGCAATGCACATCGCTCCCAGCACCAGCTTTGGTGACTTCTTGCCTTAGTGACAAATATCATCCTTACCTGTTCATTTTGATGTCCCTCACTGGCCTCCTTGATTTATTTGGTGTTGCACAAGCTGAAATGTTTTCACCTGGAGCCCAGCGCTTATTTGCATGGTGGCTGTGGTCTGTGATGTTGTAGGTTTTGCTGTATCCTTACCTTGTCAGCCTGGCTGTCACCCTGGATGATTAGGAAGAGATATGCTGGCTTTATAACCATCATTTTGCAGTGTTCATATTCGTATTTTAAGGCTGCAAATTCATTTTCTGATTTAGCAGCAAATGGCAGCTCAGAAAGAAGCAGTCTTGGCCAAAACACACTGCTACATTTCTGCGTCTAAAAGTTCACTTTTTTAGAAACTTCTATTACATTTATTCCCTTTGAGCAGATTGATTTTTTTTTTTTTTCCTCCTCCCTGTGATGCCGAAGTACATTTGGCAGTAATCAGTTTATTCTTATTAGAAGCCTCGGTAAAATGCATAGTTGCTGAGTCAATTCGCTCCCTTTACTTCCCTATTGAGCATTAGTGTGTCCCAGTCTCCACCCCTTACAGGGAAACCATCATCAATTATAGGGCTGACAGGAGCCTGGGATTCAGTGAAACTCCTTGGGGTTATTCATCTTGCACCAAAAAACCTGGCACTCAGCAGCATTCATCACTTCCCCCTACCTAAAATGATGGAGTAAACGGCGGGGTGAATCGTCAGAGGGAAAAAGGGAGGAAATGAGTTTGCATATGTTAGAGGCAACTTTGGACTTGAGTAGAAGGAGAAATAGTACCACCAGCTGAATTTGCTCTGGTTTGATCCCATGGTGCGTGTATTTACTCCACACACTCCAAATCCCCTCTGGCGGGAAATATTTCAAAGCGGGATCCTCATCCTTAAATTTGATACGGCAAACATTTTTTCTCCAAAACCTCCAGAAATAGAAAAGCACAAAAACACTGCTTTGTTACAGACATCCCCACTCCAAAGGAAACAAAGCAAACCCAACCCAACCAGCCAAGTGAATCCAAACAACGAAACCTCAAACTTTGTACAATTATATCAATTTTCAAAGTTATCTTGAGAAAATAAGGGTCTGTGCTTCCCTTCACCCCCAAAATGTAATGCAACCGCGATAAGGCAGGAGAAATTCCCCGGGCCATCCACCTGGGTTGTTTTTGCACCGGTGCTGTGGTGAGATGGTTGTCTAAATAAACAGAGATTACATGGAGGGCTTTATCTCAAAGCTGGCACCGGTTATCGCGCCGCTTCCTCCCACTCCCTCCCTCTGATTGTGGGTTGTATAAGAAGACTTAGCAAGCATAACTTACAGCTGATAACCTTTGAATGTTAGTTCAAGGAAGCTGTGCCATAGTAACAAAAATCACGCAAATGCTATTGCAGCCTATTGGAATGAGTAGTGATTTGACCGTAACGCTGATTTAGGTGAAATACTCACTTAACTTTTTGCTCCAAGAACCTGATTTGAATTTGGCCTCTGCAGAAGCGATTGATAACTTTAATATTTGAACAGTAGTGAAAGATGTCTGAAATGAGCTTGTGTTTGCTCTTCAAGCCATCTCTCTACTAGGGGTGTTATTTTTAATTTTATTCGTTGAAGGAAAACTGTGATGTGTCACTTGGACAAGTAGCGTCAACCTTAATGCTGATCCTTAATGGGGGTCAGTTGAGCTTGATGCAGCCACCGTTGCTGTTTGGGCTTGGTAAATGATACCTGAGAGCAGGTGTAAAAATTGGAAAGAGAGTTGATGGTCCTCCATAAAAGCAAAGAAGCTGCCGTGCTGTGGTTGAGAGCAAGCATGGAATCCCAGATGCTGCCCTTTGTGATTGTATCTTGGTGTAACGATGGCAGGGGTGATATGCAATGGAGAGGAGGATAATGGTGTGTGGGGTCTTGGCAACATGCTCTCCAAAAAAAAAAAAAAAAAGAAGAAGAAGAAGAAGAAAGGAGGGAAAGGAGGGGGAAGGCGTCCACTCATACCGCAAGGCAATGTCACCACGATGTTGGGCAGCCAGCTCACAGCAACTGGGGAGTGCGGGCATTTCTGCCCTTGTCGCTTGCATTACCGTGGCGCCACGCATTGCAGTTATACAATGCATAAAAGCGAGGGTTATTTCTAGGACAGATAATTGAACATTAATACTCGTTGACATTGTCGTAGGAATGATATGTCAACCTGACAGGGCCTATGTGCTTACATCTGCTGATCGGCCGCAGATGAGGGGATGTGTGGCAGCTCAGACCCGGGGCCTTGCTGCCGCCCAGCCAGGGAAGATCCAGCCATTAGTCATAAGCTGCCATTGTGGTCTGCCATGCTGAAACACTGCATCCTTAGAGCTGCACTGGCATGAGTGACGTGGTTGCCTGAAACAACTGGTTCCAGTCTACCTAGATAAAAATAATGGGGAAAAAAAAAAAAAAAAAAGGCAGAATAGCTGAGTTCCTCTGAATGGTTGAAAGCATGATCAAGTTTGATGAGGTGTTTCTGATTAATTCCATCTTAGGAATTAACTGGCATAAAAATGGTAGCAAAACTGGCATCTTTTTAATATATATATATTTTTATCCTTTTCTTCCTCTTCTGGATGTCAGCAGATCCTTCAAGGCTCTAGATAAAGTAGTCACATTGCAATCGCACTCTTATCCCCTCCTGGCCAAAACCTTACGAACGGTGCCTTTTAGTATCGTTTTATAATAAGTCTTCAGAGAACTAATGCCTTTGTCACAGTATTTCTGTAGCCACACTTCGCTGCAGAAGTAACTGTGCAGGAAACAAGCAGCAGACAGAAAACAATTACGGGGTCTCTGACACTGGAGTCAGTTCTACTTTCTTAAAATAGGGCTAAACATTATGTTTGTAATGTCTCACGTAGAGTTTGGCTCTGCATAAAATGCTATAAAATAGGGCCCTTGAGAACATCCATTATCACATTTTGGTTAACATCACAGATTTTAAAAGTCCCAGTTGCACTGAGGCCATGAAATAAGGCTTTCATCTGTAAAGATCTAGTTTCTCTTTGTTATTAAAATAAATGAAGCCATTAAACAAAATATATGCATATAATAGTCAAGTTCATCATTTTGTATCATCAAAATGATAAATTCTACTTTTTTTTTTTTCTAATTGGAGTAGTCATCTTAGAAAGGTTCATGTATAAAACAAGATCAAATGTTCTTACTCAGTCTTTCTTACTTTATGACTTGTTAGTGCTGACATTTTTTTGGTCTTTGGCTACTTTCATTTAGATCTTTGTTCAGAAAGAGAGGGAAGCAGAGAGGGTGTTTTTGAGCTTGGTATTGAAATGTGAATTAATTAATTGTTATTATCCTCGTGAATTATTAATGGCCGTCATATCATAAACATGCTGGAAGTGACATGCTATCTAAATGCTTTTGCTTCTAAATACGTTGGCTGTTTCTTTTATGGTAGTATCTGTGCAGGCATCTGCATATGCTGGATGTGTCTAGGAGAGCAGGGAGATGGAGATGCTCTGGCTAAGGATGGGATGGCTGCTCACTTCTCATAGCTGATTTCTCTCGCTTTGGAATAGCACCTTCCAAAATCCATTACTCTGTCTTCAGCCATTCATCCATCATCCTGCAGAAGAACTCAGTGATGTCTGGAGGTTTGTGGACCAGGGCTTGTCCCCCTGCACTGGATGTGGAGAGCCCCAGGAAGAACCTTGCCCCATGAGCTTTCCCACTTACATGCAAAGTCAATCCCAGCCCTCAGTGAGGGAGGATATGGCTTGGTTTTGTCAGGGCTTTGAAAACCACATGGAATTTAGCAGAGAGTTGCACTGATGTTGGAGGAGAAAAGGTTGGGTTTGATGCAGAGCCATTGTGATCCAAAAGGTTGCCAAAAGGGGGAAAATCATATCCTGGAGACCATTCAAGCCTTTTAAATGACATTTTTATAAAGAAAGGAATTAACATATGGTGAACTTGTGAATAAATGCATGTTAATTTAGGGTTAAATATAGAGATTTGTGGAAGAATCAGGATGTGTTTTTTTTCCTGGCTCTCAGAAGCTCCATATTCCACCTTTTTGTTGCGGTCCTTGCGTGCATAAAGATCATCCTGGAAGCACACGCCTGTTTTAGTCTTAAATTCATTAGCATTTAGTGCTGGGTTTCTTTGCTAAGTAGGGTAAATAATTAATGAGAGCTGTTTTCTTTTGGAGACTTCTTAATTCATCTCTCAAAGTTAAATTTTAGTCCAGGCTGGTCAGGAAGCCTGTGTTTCTGCTCAATTCTGCACCCTGAAGTCAGTCAAAGAGATTTCACACGCTGAGTTTGTGTGGATAAATGAATTCTCTCGTCAGAAAGCAGAATTGCTTAGTCAAGTTTACAGAGTTAAGGCTTGGCCAGTTTATTCATGTATGTAATCTTACTGAACGCGGGCCATTTTAACAGAAGGGAACTCATTAGATCTAAGGAATGATGAAGATAATTTATGAAGGACTTTCATGTTAAAGGTAAAACTAATGGAGAATGAACTTAACAGAAATGTAGAAGCTCGGATGAATTAAATGGGAGAGCCTGAAATAGCTCGCTCTGTGTTGGAAGTGAAGCCCTGCTCTAGCACAGGTAAATTGCATTTGAATTTCATCCTCAGATCTGTATGCGCTCCTATTTGGCAGATGTTGAATTGATAATGCCCGTGTGTTAAAGAATTCTGATTGTTTCTTTTGCCACCTTTGCAGCTTATGAAAATGCAAGTAGACCTTCCTAATGAATATTAATAAGAGCGATGGCTGGATAACACATAAGCCCGTGGCTCTTTGGAGCTCGGATGGGGTAGTTGGAGAATTCTTGTGGCTGGGAATTTACATGCTTTTAAAGAATAAACTTCTCAAATGCTTTTATATTCTCTTTTAAAAGCTGATGTTTGTTAACAGCAGCATGCTCACACTGCGTGGTCTTTTTTTTCCCTCTTTCTCTCTCTAGACACATAGTGAGATTATTACTACAGATGAGATCTCTGTGTATTTTAAAACAAGGCAGTTTATTAGATAAGGAGTGCAAAGTGCCCCATCTCTTAAATTTACCTTCAGTCAGTGGTTACCTGTATCAACAGAAATGGTTTATTTTATTTTACTTATTGTTGCTTTTCACATGTGCCATTCTCCCACACAGCTGCGATAGTTATTAGAAAGATAGGGAAATGACACTGATGAATTGTGGATACCCAGAATCCAAAGTACCACTCGTGCTGTTCATTAATAGGGCAGCTCATTAGGCCATCTCAGAGCCCTCACACATGGGCTCTGCTAGAGCAGTCCTTTCTGGGCCTCAGGTTTGCTCACTGGTGGAAGTCAACACTGCTGACCCTTCACCTGATGCCATAGATCCCACTGATCTGTTACTTTCCCTCTCCCAAGGTGCAAAACCAAGGTGTCTTTTTCTTTAAGCAGTTGAAAATGATAATTTGAGCGATTCAAACCTCACCCCTATAGTAAGGACCCATGCCTGTCTTCTGTGTGGCTGTGCAGGCAGAGCTGTTTTACAAAGCTGTAGTTTGGGGCACTTCCCTGTGCTTGGGAGTGATGCATTGCAAGGGGATTTGTATACGTTCAAGGTGTGGTGATGCTCTTTGAGGATTTCATTTAGATTCAGTAATTAAGATACCCATCCTCATTGCTGGACAGATAAGTAATAATGACTCTGAGTTCACTTTGCAAATGAGCTTTTGATTCAGAAACTTTGAAATGTGAAAAAAAAAAAAACAAAAAACAGTTTTTAAAAGAGAAGCACATTGATGCAATACATTTCCCCTTTTGCAAAAGGGCTTTTCTTTCCCTTCCCTTGTCATGACAAAAAGGCTTATTTTTTTTTTTTTTTTTAAGCCAATATAACAAGAGAAGAGAGAAGAGGGGGGGAGAGTCATTAAAATGCAGTTCGTTCAATTATGCCCCGTTATTTGTCATCTTTATGGCTTTCCTATAGTTTTCATGGCACCTTTAATAGTTCGCCTGGTCAGGGAAGGTGAGCTGGAATGTGCACACACTTGGCTGCTGCTGTGAGTGCCGCCGAGCTGTGCTCCAATCCCCGTCCCTGCAGATTTTAATGTCCCCGCAGACTGCTGGCAGCCTGCTTCCAGCTGTGGCAGGCATGATGCAGTGAATTGCTTTTGAATGTTCTTTACTCAAATAGGCAGTAATTACAAGCTTAAAGAGGTTTAGTGGTCCAGTAAACTACATAATCACCCCTGAATTAGCCTGGGCTCATCAGTTGCAGTCCAGCAACCTCAAGACTGCTGTTTGTATGCAGGCTTGATCACGTAGCAACCTGAGCAGCAGGTGTGGAACAGCAAGAATCCCCCATAAACACAACTGTCTACTGGGGACAATGATCTCTAATGAGATGAGGCTACAGCATCGCTGTAATTTAAGTGGGAAAATTAGCGCTGGAGAATGTGCACTACTTCCAAGAGTCTCTGCATCTTCTGAGAGCAGTGTTGTTTCTCTGGCTTTTTTTTTTTTTTTTTTTTCCCCTGCTTCCTCCTGGATCTTTAAATGCATCTTTTTTTTATGAAGAACACATTGTGTTTTTGCTTATAAGTTGCACGGGCTTTATTCTTTTACAAGGATACGTTGTGAATATTTAATGGTAGACGGGGCGTTTGTTCAAGGACTTTCCATGCCAACAAAGCAGCGTTGTGAAATAGCAGCTTTATCTTTTTATTTCTTTCCTCGGTGTTTTGTGTGTTTGTTTGTTTGTTTGTTTGTTCTAAATAGAAAATGTTTTAATGTGAAATGACCCTTGTGTTGGTATTGGAGATGGGCACCTCAATGTGGTGGGTGCCGTCAGTTTTCTTTGCATGTCTGCTTGGTCCCTCCAAGAGGAGCTGTGGCCCAGCTCAGGGTGGTGGCTCCCCAAGTTGCTTGGTTTCTTCATGACATGGATGCTGTCTCCATCGGGATCCTCCCTGCAGCTCCTGCTCCATCCTAAAGCTAAAGGCTGCTGTTAGGGACCTTGCCCCATTGCCTCAGCCACTCCAGGATGCAGTGGGAATGTTTTTGTCCCCTGCTTGAAGAGCGAACCTGTGAAATACCAAAGGCAGCCTGAGAAGGACTGAATGCACAAATCAAAGCTTTAGGTGGAGCTCTGTGGGATTACACTCTCTGATGCTGCAGTTTAGCAGAGATTGCGGAATTATTTCTGAGCCCACCTGTTTAGAAAGTCATTTAAGGTAGATAAGGACAGTGACTTATTGCTGAGAACAGGCTTCTGATCAGGACGTATTTACCTGAGCTAATCTGTTGTGGGCTGGCTCTGACAACAACAGGAGCACGTTGATGGAGTTGCTGGCAGCTCCCCTTCCCCCAGCTCAACAACCCACCAGGAGCGGTGCTGCCTGAACTGAAAACTTTCATTTGCAGGGTGGGAATTTAGCCCTAATGTGTTTGGAAGTCTGAGGGTGCGTTTCCTCAGTTACTTCAGTGTCACTTGGACGTAATATTTCACTGCTTTCGGTCGTGCGCTGCGCTGAAGACAGTTTTGCTGCTCTTATTCTTGCAGTTCTTATTTTAATTACCTTGTCCTTGGTTATTTTTAGACTGTGGTACAGTAATAAGGTAATAATAAAGAAAAACAGGGCAGAGAATGGGGAAATGCATTGGCCATGTCCCATTATCACAAATTGTCTTGACACTAGAGCAAAAAATCACCGCTTCAGCTTATTAAGAGAAGTCGATGTGTGTGTGTGCAAGCACTGCATTTGTGTTTCTGCCTGAGCATATGTCCAGGCACTACAGGAATGTTTAGCATGGGGAAGTCTCTGCTCAGTTGCCCTGGTATGGCGGGGGAGTGCTCCAGCCGAGGGCTGGTATGTGCTAAGCAGGCTCCAAGCACTGAGGTCTATCAGTGTCTCCAAAAGGAAATAGCAGGGAGCACCGCTGCTTGGCCTGGCTGAAACTGAGCTGGAAAAGGCAGCGGGGAATGATACATGGTATGGAAGGAATAATATTATAGCAGCCAGGGGATGGATTAGGTCAGTTAAAAGGTTTTTCCATTTTCTGACTTCTGTAATATCCTGTGCAAGGGATGATCTGAACTTTTTTTTCCTTAATGAGTGCTCACGTTATGAAAAATGTGATGGGGCCACCAGAGAAGTGTTGGCAGCGCATCCCAACCCATACCATGCCTCTCCACTGGCCTTGGAGAGGATATTTATGTTAGCAAATGCCAAAACTTGTTCACAGACAACTCTTGCAAGAACATTATTTACAAAAGGAGAAATGGGAAGTAAGGAAAGCACAGAGCTTTCCTTTCCCCCCAGCATGACTCCTTCGTTAAAGTGTCACTGTTGTCCATGCCTCCTTTCCCTTCTCCAGCCCCCGCTAATGAAAACCCCCACCTCCCACCTCCCTGCCTGCAAACCAAACACAGTCCTGTTTGATCAGCTCGCACCGTGGGCACACATTTGGATGTTCAAACTTCGGGAGCCTGACTCTGTTCTTGCAGCACGCGCTTTCCTTAGGAGACCCTGATTCTGCCTCCTTTTATTTACAGTGTGGTTGTTGATGCCACCTGCAAAACCTTTTGCAAGGGGAGCACCGGGGCGCATCCCAGAGCCCATCGGGTAGGAAGTGCTCATGCAGAAGCTGTGCCGCAACGCATGGCTCCACTGTAGCAGCAGAGGGCTGCAGCATCGTGTCACATTGCAAGTTTTTATGCATTTTTAACTTTACAAGGCTGAGCGTGCCTGTTGGTTTTGTGTTTGCAGTTAGCAGTTCAATAGCTCTGGCAGCACCAGGATTTAGTAGCAGTAATGCTATGAAAATCTCGCTGCAGGGATATTAGGCTGTTATAATAAGTTGAGGAAATATTTTCTTTTGGGAGAGGAAAAGGCTGGCTTTGTCTGTAGTGGGACAGTGTCGTATGGAGCGCGTTTTCCTGCTGGGCTGAAAAAGCAACGTGGAGTTTTAAATGCCAGAGCCAGCACGCACTTCAGCAGCATTATCAAGCTGACTCACCGTTCTCAGCCAAGGAAAGGACTGTGCAAACTTTGCAGAGGGGTTTTTCTTCCTCACCTCATAGATGCATTCCTAATAAGACAACTTCCTGCTCACTGCTCAGTATTTCCTCTGGCGTGCGAGCCAGTCCCCTGTGATAAACAGAAGCAAGTTTTCAGCTTCCGAGTTGAATTTTTTTTTTTTTCCCTAGCAGCTCACCTCAGCTCGGCAACTTCTTGTAGCTGGAATATAAGGGAGGTCCCAGAGCCTGTCCGTGAACTGACCCACACGACGTGCAGCACAGGCAGCGTGCTGTACATGTTCTGTATCGCTGCCCCTACATACATAGTGGCAAGGGAAGAAAGCAGGTTGAAGCCCCGTGACTTCCCCAAGTGCGATCCAAACATTTCTGGCTGCTGGCAAAGGCAGGAACCCCCGTTATTCTTTGTGAGTGCTGTGTGTGTGAGGATCCAGGGCTCAACTGCTAGAAATTCAAGCTATGTTCTTAGGCTACACCATGCACCGCTTTTGTGATGCAAATGGCAGGCACAAAGTGTCCCTTTGATAATGTGCAGTCAGGAGACAAAAAAGCATTCACTGAAATAGTCAAACTAATTCATAAAGCCAAGAGACAATAGGCACACATTATGGATATATAAAAAAAAATTATAGTAGATCAGTTTGATTGCGAGCAATGTAAACAGTTGAAATGTAAACCGGGGAAGGTGGGGGGCAGTGCTGACTCTGTGCATGGGCAAGGCAAGGATCTGGAGTTCCGTGTCAGGCGACTGGCAGTTTATGCTTATGCTGAGTTAGATGCAGGCTGAGTTAGGCAAGCTGATAACATCATCACAGTGTTATTTTCCTTTGGCACTGAGGCTAGCAAGGGGTTAATAGAGGCTCTGGAGAGCTTAGGTTTGGGGGCTTAGTTTCTCTCCCATCACACTCCAGGGTTTAGCTCAAGGTCAGCTGGCGTTGGAGCATTAAGCCGAGCTCAGGAGGAGGCAGAGGGCTGGAGGAAGGGGATGAAAGAACTTCCGAAGCCGCCCTCCGACACATCCAGCCAAGCGGCAGCGCCGCCGCGATAAGGGCTATGCTGGAGCCCTGCCACCACCCCTCCTGTAGGGCAGGTCCTCCCCTTTGCTGCAACCATTGGGATGTGCCAGTACAGTGGGCAAGTCAGAGAGGCAGAGCATGCTCCTGGTGCCTGATGACCAGCATGGGGAAGATAAAGCGCTGTCCTGGCATCCAACATGGGCAGTCCGGTGTGGAAGACTGGATGAAAGCAGTGCGTTTGGACAAGGAGTGTCATTAAGATAGGAGCTTGGATGCGTTCCATCTGTACGTGCTGTAGACTTTATCCACTGGCCGTAGTCAAAGGTGGTTTAAAAAAAAAAAGAAAAAGAGATCTTATTGTTTGTTTTGCTAAAAGTGATCTTGGCTGCATTAAAAAAGGGCTTTTATTAAGGCTGCTGCTCTCTAAATACCATTCATAAAATGGTGAAGGGAGAATATGATGGAAAGTTGGGTTTTTCTCCCTGTCACTTTGATTTCTTTGTTACAGCTAAAACGACTGCTCTGACTCATATTTTGCATAGTTATTTTTACCTTTTCAAATGTTCCCTAACTGTTCGTATTACCCTGGGCAAATCCCCCCGGGATAATTTTCATTTGCATGCAGACTTTGATGGTGTTATTAAGCAATCACTTCTGTACTAAGTCATTATTAAAAGTAATACCACAGAGCCTCAAAAACACATTAATGGTGCCAAACAATCCGCATTTCAGTGCTAGATTTATGGTAAGGGAAAAGCACTAGGTCTCCTACTGCTAGGTGGATGTTGCTCTGTAATGCTGTAGCAGCATTACCAAGTCCAAAAGAACAGCATTATAAGAAAATATCCAAGCTGGGCTCGGAGGTCATTTGCTCTCAGCCTTATTCTTTCAAAATGCTGTATTTTGCTTTCTACTTTTTAAATAAAAAATTCCTTTTGGATTTGCCCCTTTCCCTGGCAAGAGCATGCCTGCAGCCCCCTAGCAGCCCAGGCTGGGCTGGTTGTGGAAGGAGGCTCAGCCCTCCCTACGTAATCACCCTTTTATGGCTTTCCCCCACTCTGGAGGTGTTAATGCAGATCAAATGGAAAACACTCCAGCAGGAGCATTAGAGCTACTTGCACTGCCCCGCGCACGGTCCCCATCGTTAATTCTTATTGTGAGACCTACAGGTAATTCTGTTTGCTCTCCTAATGCATTGCAGCTCTCCCGGTGGTCCGGTGTATCTTTTCTCGAATTCCCATCTTGATCAATTGTTTGCAAATAATTAAGCTTTCAGGAGATAATGGCAGGAGCTAATGTACACAACAAAGTGAAGGTCTCAAGTCACTGTTTATCGAACAGTGGTACAATTTGCTTTGATATCCCAAAGTGGTCTGAGTGGTAGGTGTACTTGCCAATGGGAACCAGGGCATTGGTTTTAGGTGCACATTTCCACACACGTATATATTTATATATTTATATATATGCAGAAACAAGGACAAGGGGGAATGGTTTTAAACTAAGACAGGGGAGGTTTAGGTTAAATATTAGGAGGAAGTTTTTCACCCAGAGGGTGGTGAGGCACTGGAACAGGTTGCCCAAGGAGGTTGTGGATGCCCCATCCCTGGAGGCATTCAAGGCCAGGCTGGATGTGGCTCTGGGCAGCGACCCTGCACATAGCAGGGGATTGAAACGAGATGATCGTTGTGGTCCTTTTCAACCCAGGCCATTCTATGAGCCTATGAAATATATGGTACATTTATATGTAAATATATAGTTAAAGACCTACCTACCGTACGTCTTTAAACAAACCATTACAAAGCTTTAGGAAAGCGCCTGTTGTTGCTGCCTGGGTGAAATAAGGATCAGCACAAACAGTTTGGATTGAATTTCCTATTTCTTCAGAAAATGGCAGTTCTCAGGGTTTCCCCTTTTCTCTCCACTGCAGTGTGCCGTCTGCCTTTGCCTGTAGCCCAGGCCTTCCTCGCCCCGTGGGTGGGAATGCAACAAGGCTTTGAATGTTTTTT
This sequence comes from Meleagris gallopavo, assembly GCF_905368555.1. NCBI lineage: Eukaryota > Metazoa > Chordata > Aves > Galliformes > Phasianidae > Meleagris > Meleagris gallopavo. Next base: position 6,814,014 of record NC_139405.1, on the reverse strand, counting down.
TAGCAACCTAGCCTGTGGCGTGCTGATTCTTTGTTAAGTCATTTTTATTTTTTAGCCTACAAAGGAACAACTGGTACGATCTGCAGAAGGCTTATATAATAAGGATGCCCAGTGCTGAAGATATTTTAGACACACGGGGTCGGAGATGAAAAGCCTGCCGCTTTGGGAACCTTTAGCTAAGAAGGATTAGCAACACAGAGTTGTAGCTGTCATGTGATTCTGGCAATTATTGATTTTTATTAAATTAAAAGTTTGTGCTGTGCTAAGCTATGAAAAAAAAATTAATCAGATGACCTTAAGCACACCACAATTTAAGGAATTTGAGACTTTTAAAGCAATTATTTTGACAGTGACTGTATTATTCTGATAGCTAATTTTATCCAGTCTTGTCTATTTGGAAAAAAGTCCAGAACAATTGAAAATTGCTTAATGGAGACAGGGTTCTCCATTCCAATAGCTAGAGGCTGTCTAGTAATTATTGCTTGCTGCATGAAATTAGACACAGTTTGTTCAATTACTTAAAATTAGATCACATGTAAGGTGGCAAAGCGAAATAAGAAAAAGGAATGATTTTGTCCTCACTTGATGGCAAAGCAATGAAATGGGAAGCAAGCTATAAAGATGAAAATGTTGCAGATCTTCTCTGTAGTGTGTTGGGTTTTTTTTGTTTTTTTTTTTGAAGGGAAGCAAAATGTTGTGCTCAGATAGATAGACATAAGTCAAGGAGAGCTGTTTGTTGGCGGTGCATATGAGGAAGACTATAAAATTCATGCTGTATTTTTGTATGTGGAAAATGCAAATTATTCATGAAAAGAAATAACCCTCCACCTCTCCCCCCCTTCCCTGTTTCCTCCACCTCGCATTTCTGGAGCTCTTTCACATCCATACACGAAATATGGGGAGTAGGTTACAGATGTGCAGGTTATCTGTGGGCTGACTGTCAGGAAGCCTTATTTGTAGAGGGAGTGAGAGCTCCCTGCCAGTTTCGGCAGCACAAGTGTATCTTCAGGAGCTGGTGGGCATGGTGGTGGGTTTTGGAATGGGCTCAGTGGGCAATGGGATGCTACAGCAAAAATCCATATTTGGTAAAGCGAAGTAATTCAGCCATACAACATAGCCATTAGATATCAGATTATGCTGGTTACAAGAGTGTATTAAATCTGCTAAATAGTTATGGCACCAATAAGATTGCTGAATTTTACAAGGTTTGAAATTCTTACGCTTTACAAGGTTTCAGTTTACATCTCTTGCAATATTATGCTGAAGAATAGGTCCGAAAAATATGGGACTGTGTGTGTGTGTGTAACAGCAAATGTTTTGTGACAAACAGCTGCTATATGCCATGTTCAGGTGGGTCTGAGCAGTTTTCCCAAATGCTCTTACCGAAATGTAATGGGGTGCCTTGCAGTGGCCCTGACCCAGTGCCCATTGGCATGCCCAAGCTGGGAGCGTTTGAACTTCTGAGCCATGGCTTCTCCTGGGAAGTGCTACATTTGTGATGCTTGGCCATTTCCTCATGGGCCAAAAATACTTTTAGAAGGAGGGAAAACACAGACATAATATCACTAGTGTCATTCTAGATTCAAGCTTGGATGTGGTTTCCGCTGTTGATTTATTAAGCAATCTGTATTCACGCAGAAGCAATTTTTCTGAGAAAGCAATCAAGTTCTCACAAGAAACTTAACTTATGATTTAATTTTAACATTATCTGCAATTAAAGCAGTATTTGTTTTCTGTCTCTTAGGATTAGTGCAGCACAGCTATGTTAATGTTGGGCAAAAATGTGCTGAGCACTGACCTTGCGTTGGCCTGCGTTCAAAATGCAGGCATTTGTTTATGTTCAGGATGCTGATCTTATTTGCAAATTATTTTGGGCACTGGCGAGATTTGTCTGTGCAATCTCAGAAATCACCAATGCGTTTTGGTTTCAGAGAGAAGTGCTGGATCACATTCTTTGTTGTTCTGTGCAATATAGAAGGGAAAAAAAAAAACAAAAACAAAAACAAGATTTGTCTCTAATCGCTCATTGGAGACAAGTGCAAAAACTTCCAGCTAAGGCAACAAATATTCTCTGGAGTATCAAGGTACTTCCAGTATCCTGAGCAGTCATTTCTCCACTTCACTAATCTTTATAATTGGCTTGTCTTTTACTGCCATTAATTAAGTGATGTAGTAGCCCATTAATAATTATAAAAGAGTGACACACCTCAGCATTTTCACCTTTCGGTAATAGATGTCACACACTTCTGCTTTTTTGGGTTTGTGGGGTTTTTTTAAATAAAAAGTAGACCTAAAAAAAAAAAAAAAAAAGCATTGTTTTAAATGTATATATTTATTTTGGTGTCTTATAGCACCCCTACCCTTCAGAAGAACAGAAAAAGCAGTTGGCACAAGACACAGGGCTCACTATACTTCAAGTGAACAATTGGTAAGTAACTTTGCTTGGTGTTTTCATGTGGCTGCTTGCACCCCTGGCCGACCCTTGGCATTTTGGAGCACACCTTTATTGCGTCTGCTCCCACATTGTGTTGATACAGAAGGGATGGTGCGGGACAAGTGGTTTCGGGTAAGGGGACATGGAGGTTTGCTGCTGCGGAACACAAGTAGGAGTTTCCGGCCCTTTGCTTTCTCAGTGATTTTGGTGAATTTGGGTCCTGGTCCTCTTGAACAGACAGCCCCATCCATTCTGAGAAGTTGTTGAGTGGTTTGGTGAAAAAATGGGCAAGAATGGTTTGGTGAAAAAATGGGCTCTGCTTCTGCAGACCGTGTTGTTATTTTGTGATGCTGTCAAGTGTTGGGTTGTTTTTTTTTTTTCATTATTTTTTAATGCTGTTGGTGGGTTTTTCTTTTTGACTGACACCATTATACCCATTTCTTGTTTTGTTTAAAAAGTCTGGTTCTGTTAGGTTGAACAAACTTTGGGGACAGCTGTGCTCTTTCTTGCTGAAGTACCACGTGGGGCAGTTGTGTTTGTTGGTTCTGGCTGAGGCTTGCTGGAGCCCCTGGCTTGCTGGGGGTAGTGCTTGTTCGAGATATCCTTGCTGGATCTGCAGTGGGTTTTGAGCTGCTGGCTGTCTGAGATGTGGTGAAGGCCCCCAGAGAAAATTACTCTTGATTTAAATGTGAAAACACAACGGCGAGCCCTTAAAGAACTTTGATTTATTATCCTTTGTTACTGCATCCAAATTCAGGTTTCTCCCACTGTCTCAGAACAAGTGTCATACTGGAAGTGTATTGCAATCTAATGCCTTGTAAAACTAAGTGTATCTAATTAATTGTCCTAATATTTTCAGATTAGTGTTTATGATGGGAAACCTTATCCTCTTTGAAGTAATACCCAGAAAATGGCCAAGGCGGACTGCAAGCCTGCTGGGGAAAAGGGAGGGAGGAATGCCAGTTTGCAGACAAAAGTACTTTTTCCGTTCAATAAGTGTCAGAGATTAATATTACTGAAGCTCTGATTACATGGCCTAATCCATTTTAGTGAATAAATTTGGTCTTGATGTCCATTGCACCTACATTAACAAACCCTCCTCAGTCAGAGAGAGTGGGAGCCTATGGGAGAGATTTCAGATATATTAAACCCCATTACAGAAAATGTAATTTCTGTCAATATAATCCCGTGTATTCTTCAATTTAGTACTTTGGAGATAACAAGCTACTTACAATATATTTGCCTTTGGAGGATTAATTTACAAAGTGCACTATCTGGGAGACGCAGGCGGGCTCACATAAGCATGGCTTGTAAGGGTTATCAATTTCCGTGACCCCACAGCAGCCCTGGGAGATCAATTTTCTGAAGTCCTTTAAGACACTGAATAAAGGGAAACACCAAATACTTCATCTATGCCAAGTAGGCTTCCAAGATACCTTAAAACGAAGGAATAAAAGGAACTAAACGTAACATACATGTTATAAGTAAACTCAAATGGCAATGCTTTGGCTCAGCCAGGAAGAATTAGCGTTTGGTTCAGCTTTATGTCCCTCAGCTGTTGTCCAGCCGATACCTTGGTTGACAGGGCTGTTCTTGAAGGTCTACCCAGTGTAGAAGCTGGCTGTGTTTGCAGGACCGTACTGAAGGGCAGGGTGGAGCGGGTGTGTGTTGCATGGGAGGGCCCTGGAGCAGGTTCTACCAGATGCCCGTCATTTTCCTTTCATCCTGGTGTAAGCAAAAGTAGCCCAGGGGCAGAGCTTCTATGGCTGTCACAGGGAGGCTGGGGCAGCCCCAGAGAGGTCTGGGAGCTGCACTCAGAGTCACCCATTGGGTGAGCACTGGAGGGCTGAGGTTGCAGGTGGGTGCGGAGGCAGAGCTAGACGTGCCATGGGGAATGGGGGGGGCAAGGGTCCTGCGTGGGCACCAAGCTCTGTGTAGGGTGGGCCAAAGGAAGTGCTTGTGATGAACTCGGGGTGCACTGAACTAAAGCCAGGGGAATTTCTCCTGAGTGACTTCCTCGGGTGGATTTCAGTACCCATCTCATCTCTCATTTGAGGAGTTTTATTTTGGCTTTGTGTCAGATGTCAGATGTCTTTTTATAAGTTCCTTATGTACAAGGAAAGAAAAAAAAAAATAAAAGTAGGTCAAAATACATTATAACTGAAGTCTTGCGGATGTAGGGCAGGCTTCCTCTGCTCAAGCTTGTTTGGTAATTCTGCCATGGTGTTACAATTGTATAAATTATTGAGAGAATTCCCCTTCCCTCTCCAGCCCTGTGAAGATATAACACTGCAGAGCTGGTCAGGGCTTTTTGGTCGCGGGTGCTGAATGAAGATGCTGAGATGCAATAAGCCAGCCCCTGCTCTTGCTGGGGTGCTGAAGAGCAAGGAAGGCTGTGGGGCGGAAGCTGAGCGTGCAGATTGCACACTCACTTGCTAAAGAGCTAGCCATGGGGTGTGCTATGGGAACACGCTCCCACCCTTCCCTTGAATATGTTCCCATATAACGCAGCATGCATGAGAATAAATCCTTTTCACCATTTTTTTTTTTTTTGCTGCAGGGAAAAGCCAGGGCACCACTGCTGGTTTAGCTCTGCCTTTATTCTTTGGACTCTTAAGTATTTCAGCCATGACTTTAAAAAATTTTGCCTCCCTCCTTAGATTCTTCCAAACTTGTTAACACACATGTACATTTTTGTATTAATGATGAGTCATTGTAAATCACTGTTGCAGAGATTAAATGAAATGCTGAAGGGCAGGCTGGGTGCAGATCAGTCATAAATTATTGGCAGCAACACAGCATGTGGGAATACATGAAATGTGCATGAAAAACATAAACTCATGTCTGGTAGCATGGTCGTTAGCCCAGACTGGGAATGCTGGATTTTCTGGATGGAATTATAAGTTTGCCACAGAGAAGCCAGTGAAGAGAGCATTTGTTTTCCGCAGATTGAAAGCATTTGAACCATTTTTTTTTTTTGTCATATTTTGAATGCCTTTGCAGTACGGGCTCGTTGCATACTTTGGTTCTGGGCTGTAACGAAAAAATGGTGCTTTTCACATAGGGGCTGCCCGGTGCTCACACTCGAGGGCTGATGCACACAACTCCCATTGATGGTGGGGAGTGCAGGAATGGGGTGATGATGTGAGACGTGCCGTAAAACGTACCGGAGTAGGGCACGTCTTTGAAACATCACTTTACCTTTTTTCTTGTGTGTTCTTTCTTTCTCTTAAGCTGTGGAATAATCCACATGGAGGATTTTCAGGTGGGAAAACAGCCTCAGTGAGACATCCTTCTCCTCGATTTGTTGGACGCTTAACCCTGAGCAGTGTGGGCTTGCAAGCACAGCAGTGGGAGTGGGAAGGGGCACCGGTGTGGGCTGACAGCCTTGCACAAAGGGACGTGGCAGGGACCTGGTGAGGGTCAGGTTAATAAGGTGCTTTTCCCCTGTGATTAAAAACCACTGTGCGGGGATTGAAATATCCAGGAGGTGTGATACAATCACTTATTGCCTCAGCTGAGAACCAGTCAGGCTAATATTGAACAATCCATACAGCTTCCTTGCTTGTTGCATCCCAGCTGAACCTCCTCTTGTTAAGCACTAATGGCAAATAATTACTCCAAGCAGAGAGGGCAATTCTCATCAAGGGCTGTGTGAGATGTTTAGGGGTTGTTTGTGTTTTGTGAAGGTCTAGGTACGCAGATAAATTATATTAGTATATACATAAATATAAATGTGTACATAAAAATATTTGAAGTGTATTAGTATAATAACGTGCCTGCATATCTGTGTATTTGCATGCCTTTTTATGACTCTCTTCACAGACGTGCATAGAGCTGCGTTAAAATGATTTTTATATATATGCGGTGTATGTAGATGTGTGTGCACAATGTGTGCATATACGTATAGACAAATATATGGAATTTGCACATTTGTAAAGCTCCGAAGTGAGGGAATACAAGCCTTTCACTGGGTACTTCCATTCTGCTTCTTCCAAAATCCCCTTTGTGCTATCTAGGGCACAGACCAGACAATGACGGAGGAGTTAGTCAATATTTTATCTTACCCTCATTCTTCAGCACTTCATTTGCTGAGCTGTATTCAAAGCGTGCCTGAAGATGGAATTGATAATTGCTGATGGGCTTTTCTCATGGCACTTCCCACTGCAGTACCCGGCTACTCCGCTGACCTGTATGTGTGTGCACCAGGTCTGTGGAGTGCAGGAGTTTACAGTTCCTTGCAAAGAAGAAGGGTAGTATTGTCTGGGTGTGCAGGTGAGGAAGTGAGCCTCAGGGAGGTTCAGCTCCAGCACATCCACTTATTTTGGGAGGGTTAGGGACAAAGATGATTCAAGGTGATGGCATGTTGTCTGCATTCAAGGCCCAACAACCGCTGAGTTCATGGAAACTCCAAGTTTTTAGTGCCTTGGCGCCCTACATGTCCAAGCTCCAGCACTGGGCATGGAAGAGAGCTGCAATAGGCTGTGACTGCTGCTGAAAAGTGAGGTTGCAATGATTTACTCGGCAGCTCCCAAACAATCCAAGGCAGCAGCAGATCTGAGAGTCCTGTTCTCCAGTGCAGCATTCCACTGCTCCAGCCAGGGCTGCTCTTATTTTCTTGCCATTCACTGCCTTATTTGTTCAATTTTGACCATGTTTGGTTCCCGTAGAGATCAATTTTTTCTACATGCTACTGATTTGTTCTCATAACAGATCCATCGTGGTGGTGATTGAGGCTTTGCAAGCTGGTGACCGGACTGCTTGCTAGGGTGCAAGCAGCTCTAGCAATACAGTTTCCTACCTCTTGAGTTCTTGATTTTATGACTTTGGCTTCTTTAAATGTCATTTTTGTGTGTAATTTCCGAGGCTAGCAAAAAAAAAAAAAAAAAAAAAAACCCAAATCCAACAAACCAACCAAAACACACTGGAAAAATTGATCAAATAATGTAAATTTCCCTAATCTCATTCTTGGAGACATCCGAAGTTATTTTTGCTGAAACTTTATATGGGAAAGAAAAGCAAATAAAAATAATGATAAAAATCTAATGCTGATGGAGGGAGATGCAGCTGGGGTAGATGCAGATGAGGGGGATGCAGCCCCCAGGCTTTGAGGCCGGGCATTTAGCGTTGACATCAGCTTTGCTCGGTTCCTTCACTGAGGGCGAAACTCACCCCGAGCGAAAGGCCAGCACATGACCGGCGCACCACTTTAGTCCCACTTAAGCACTATTTTTAGGGTGTAAGGGGGGGAGGAGGCCTGCAGGAGGGCACAGCTAAAGCAGGTGCTGGTCCTGGACGCTGGGTGGATTTCCAAGCCCGGTGCCGACCCAATCTCGGAACACGACAGGCAGGCATGGAGCTTTCTGTGCAGCCCTGCAGAACGACCTGCACACAGGGGTTTTGGTTAAAGGAGGGTGAAATGCACGCTTGTGTTCAGATTTATCTATCACTGCTTTTGTTGCAGTAAACAGATTAAACGAGAAAAGGTCAAGATGCAATTTGAATCTGTGTAATAACATAACAAATACTTTTCTCAGTAATCAGATACAGTAACTGCAAGTACTTATTTACTTGTAAATGTTGAAACATTCGCAAATTAGCCTCTCAACTTCAGCAATACAAACTTAATCAGAGACCTCGGATTTTGGAAACCATTCTGCTTTTCTCCTTTCTGTAATTTGAGGATATGTTTACAGATGTCATTTAAGCACCGTTTCTTTACTGAGAATACACATAAAAGCCAGAGAGATGGAAGTAAGAGAGGGATCTGTGTTTCAGGTTTGAAGAACACACAGTGTTTGTTATTCCAAAGCAAAACAAGACGGTGGGTGTTTGCCACGTGAAAGTCACTGCCCGCCCCACTCCCCCCCCCCCAGGAAACACTTTGCAAGCCCAAGAAAAACATTAGAGAAGGATCTTGCTGGGTGAATTGTTGCACCACTTGAGCAATTCGGAATATGTGTGGTAAATTAGCTGTTCTAAGCGTACCATGTGCTGGGCTTTTAAAGCAGATTTTTACATTTATGTTTTCACTAAGTCTTAGCTAATTGTTACGCCTTTCACCTTGAATGCCAATTGTAGTAATAATATTACATCTGTAGTCTGTTTCTCTGTTCTTAAATTACAGCAATCAGGAATACTCACTAGGTAAAATACTGTACAGTTACTCATAAGAAAATATTGAAATCAGAGGAAAAATGTTTAGCTTGCATATTGCCTTAGACAGCCCTGGAGAGCTGCCAGCCAAGCAAGGTATTATTAGAAAAGCCGAGCAAATAGCTTGCAGGGGGAAGAGCTGTGAATCCAGAGCCATCGGGTGCTGTCACGTCACCAGGTTTAGATGCATGCTGGGTTTGTCAGTGTGTTTCAGCTTGATGAAGCCATGTAAAAATGCAGTGCGGTGCTATGAGCATGCGGAGTGTCGTTCCAGTGAGCAGGTATAGGGAGTCTGGGCACAAAGGAGTGTTTTCTTGTGAAGGGCAGGTACTTAGAGTGGGGAGATAAAAGGAGTTTTGGAAGAAGTGCTGCCCTTCTCCTCCAGGATCTCAGCCCCCAAGCTGCTTGCTCAGCCCATCCTGCAGCCCAAAGGGGGCTTGAGCTGCCCCAAAACCCACTGCTATGCTGTCCAGGGGCACTGGGAATGTTCATCCCTTGAGCATCCTTTGCCATCCCCGGTGCCAGGCTGGGCAGAACCAGGCGAGGAAATGCTGCAGAATAATTTTGCACAAGCTAACGAACTTATTAATACCAACCTGACCATTCCACAACTACAATAAATGGTGTTGGAAACATTTGCAGGTGCATGGCAGTGCAGAAGATTTCTTTTTTGAGTGAGAGAAAGGTCAGTTCCCATGGCAGAATGCTGTTCCCATGCAGATGCAATTGAGCTGCTGCTGTGTGACCAAAGGCACCCGGTGCTTTAGGAGTTAATGTGCAGCAAAATTCATTTTTTCCCTTAGGCTTTCCATCCTCTTCCGTGGTGATTTTGTACCTGACAAACTTTTTAGTCAGTGCATTAATATTCTGTAACAAATGTGCTGTCAGGTGTCACAGAGATAAGATTAAAAGACACTGTGCAAACATTCTCCGGTTGCTCTTTTCTCCGCTCCTGCACTGGCTGTGCAGGGCAGGATCAGGGTAGGGATCAGAAGTCTTTGTTTGCTGTTTTTTAAAAGGCTGAGATTCAGGTGTGCACTCCTTGGGAACGGGAGCCGGGCTTGGAAGAGCAGCCAGGATGCTGGTGTGTGGTGGAAGCACCACGCTGCAATCCGAGGGCTCTGGCTGGCTTCTGAGAATGGGACTTGGGGCTCAGCTCCTCTTAGATAGCTCCATCAGAAAAAATAGTCTCAGTATCCGAGAAATAGAAAGAGGGAGACAGAGAGAAGGAGAGAGCAATGGATTGCCATTTCTTTGCAAGTCAGGTTTTGGTCTGTTCTTTCAAATCTACCTGAAGTGTTTTTAAGGATAGTTTGCCTTTCTGGTATGTTGTGCTTGCACAGACCTGATCTCCACCTATTTTGTGTCAACAGTGGCTGAGGCTGGCGTGCAGCATTAAGCACTGTGCACGCTGGGAAAGTGCCCTCAGAGACCCCCTCTCTCACTTACATCATGGGCTAGCTTCAGGCTGCACCTGCTTGAAACAAACTGTGCTTCTGAGTGGTTGAAAAGTCAGCCTGAAATATTAAAAATGGGGCAAATGTTGCCTCCTTGTTGGATAAAACAATTTTCCCTGCTCAAAAATGAAATGCAGCCAGAGGCGCAGGCAGGGGAAACCCTCAAATGATGCCGTGTGATGGAGGTATGGCTGGTTCTAGTGGCATTAAAGCTAACGAAGCTTCCGTGTGTTCTTGTCCTTTTTCGAAGAAAAGAAAAGAAAAGAAAGAGCAGCAGATACTATGGAAGGAATACATGACTTCCACAGACTTCAATGAAATCTAGGTCATGTAACAGTTTCATGGGTTATTATTTGTTTTTTTTTCTGCCCAGGCACTGTAGTCTTTATGGCTTTTTTGGCTAATGATAAAATGAGGTATCATTTGCTCCTTTTCAGCTCAAGCTTATCCCAGAGGTGTGCAGCTCGTCACTGGTTTATAAGCATGGTTTGTACTCCTTAGTTCGTCCCATCTGGGAACTGAGCTTTACATGTCCTGTGGCCTTAAAAATTCCTTTTGTCTTTGACATTCCTCTGACCTCCCCGTGCGTGTTTTGTTTTCATTGCTTTTCGTGGATGTCTTTTCTCCTTCCCCAAATAAAATACCATCAGGAGTAGGATTATAGGCAAAATGAATTACTTCACTTAATGGGAAATCATGTTTAGGTAAAGCAGATCACAAAGTAGGTGATTAGTAGCGGTTGGACAACGATTTTGATGTGGGATGTCTTGGGGGGAATTCATCCAGAAGAAGTGTGTGGTTGTTTTTCCGGTTGGCTGTGATTCAGAGTTGTGTCCTTTGTGGTTTCAGCCAAAAAAAAAAAAATCATTTCAAACGAGTTCCCCAGGTGCCCACATCACACACAGCACACCAACATGTGCGTGTTTGTTGTCTCAGCCATGGTAGGGAGGGCCCGACCGCAGGAATTAAGAGCTTCCGCCATCCACCCCGAGCTGCTGCCTCAAGGTATAGACCAGAGCATACCAAAGCCGATCTCGTGTGCGAGTTGCAGGTCCCACAGATAGGTTATTTAGATCCTCACCTCTTTGGTGAGCTGCTTATTGGTGACCCTTGTTGGCTTTACCTTACTCCGCAGGCTGGAAGGAGCTGGTAATGGAGTGCCCATTTGTGGGCTGGAGGACCACAAATAGCTTCCAGCTCTGGTGCCATACCCGTTGTAGGTAGGGATGAGTGGGGAAAAAAGCTGGCTTTACACTGCTCCAAGTTTGATGCATAGGAACCTGAGAGCTCAAAGGAGGTGTTTAGACCATAGAATCGCAGAATCATAGAATGTCTTAGGTTAGAAGATGATGTGGTTCCAACCTCCTGGCTGTGGGCAGGGCCAACTTCCCCTAGATCTTGCTCTGAGACCCTTGAGGACCTCCAGCAATGGGGCATCCACAGCTTCTCTAGCCACTCTGTTCCAGTGCCTCACCAGCCTCATGGTGAAGAATTCCTTCCTAATATCTGATTTATATCTTCCCTCTTTTAGTTTAAAACCATTACCCGTTTTCCTATCACTACACATTCTGATAAAGAGTCCCTCCCCAGCTTTCCTGTAGGCTCACTTTGGACACTGGAAGGCTGCTATGCAGTTTCCCTGGAGCCTTCTCCAGGTTGAACAAGCCCAGATTCCTCAGGGCCTCTTCACAGGAGAGGTGCTCCAGTCCTCTGAGCATCTTTGTGGCCCACGTGTATGGCAGGAGGAAGCCCAGAGATCACCACAGTGGCCTAAATAAAAGATGCTGCTGAATCAACAGAGGAAAATTCCACAGTGGAGAAGGGACTGTGGATCTGCCTGTGCACCATTGGCTCCTATGTAGAGCAAGTGTTTTTGGGGTGGGAGAGATTTTGGCTGGCAGCATGTTGCAGATCCAGCACTGTGTTGAATCAGCATGAGTTAGAGCAGCCTTAACACGGCTCTGCTGGATGAATCCTTGCCATATTCCTTAAAGGCTAATTGTGGCACACAGAGATCAACAGAGTACAGCTGCACTGGGATTTGGGAGTAGGGAAGAGACAGGAGGTCAGCCCTGCTGGCACTTTGCCATTTAAAGATTTCCCCTTACATCATCTGGCTGCTGAGGGCGAGTTTACATCTGCTCTGTCTGCACCACAAGGGAATTGCAGTGTCAGGGAAGGAGCTTGCCGTGGGCCCCCCCAGCACAGCCCCGCATCTGCTGGGCTCTGGGGCACCGTGGGGAGCAGCCCAGGAGCTTTACCTGGCCCATCATCAGTGGGATTCCACTCGAGCAGGACTTTGTCTGAGGGCAGAACAGAGGCGGTGAGACAGGGAGCTGTGGGATGGAGCAGGAAAGAAAGGCAGCACAAAGGGCTTGACGGGGTGTCAAGCATGGGACATGGCCACAGGTAGAGTTAGCTGAATGTAGGGCATGGCTGGCTCTGCACAGCGAGTGCCTACCTGATCCCAGCTCCCTGCTTTCTATTTTTGCGCTTGATGTGCTCTGTACATTAGCAGGGTTGGCTTGCAAGAGATTCAATAGCACTCTCCTGCTTTCAAGCAACTTTTCTGAATGCACCACATGAATACATCGGTGGGGTCACATAGTAATGCTTGAAGTCAGAAGCTATTTTTAAAACTAAATTGCAGAACCACACGTGGCTTTCATTAGTGCTTTACATCAAATTTGTCAGCTAATTAGTGGTTTTTCATCACTCGTTTTGCATAGTATTTTATTTGTCCGCTCTTCAGAGTTGTCCCATGACACCCACGGCCCTGTATACAGTCACTGAGGCTGAGGCTGCCAGCCCCAAGGAAGGAAGAGGAGAGCCCTCAGGGCTCTTCCCATGTTCCCAGTGGATGGACATACTGGAGGCTACTCCAGCATTGGGTATCCAGAGTGGGTGCTGAGCAGCCCATGAGCCTTTTTTTCCCTCCCTACCTCCATTTAGTGTTGCGGTGATGCATTGCGGTCCTGAACTGTCTTCCTTTCAGAGGAGGAGGAGAAACCAAGAGAAGCTGCCAAGCATGACTTCATAAAGCCTGACTTTAAGCTGAAGCAAATTTCTTGAGTGCCTTGGATTTTCTTATATATATGTGTGTGTGTATATATATACTTTTTTTTTTTTTTTTTTTTTTTTTTTACAAATAAAGGGAGTAGGGAGAGCATGAGTTGCTAATGACTGGTAGCTATGGGTCATTAAGCTTGCTAACTGACTTCAGGATCAGAACTTTCTAATAACGTCTATAAGCACCCTTTTCACATTTATTTCTCATTTTAGGAATGGGGAGATGTGATTACCATTCAAAAGTCAGCGGTTATTTGTTCAGTTCATAATTACAGGAGAGCTTTTTGTTTCTAAGGCTGTTTTTAAAGTACTTGACAAAATCCATAATAATTTATGGATTTTGTTACTTTCTTTCTTTATTTTTTTTTCCTTTTGCTCATTCTTTGCAAAAGCTCTGGAAAACAAATGCCCAAAAAGAAAGTATGTTAAAATAAGGAATAAAATGGTTACTCAAGTGTAACAATCCCAGTTTATTGCACACTTTCCATTTAAATTGTTTTTATTAGAGATAAACCTGTTAAGCGTTGAGGAATTAAGTGCTGAATAGAGAAAGTTGTTCTGTTGGGGTAGAAATGAAGGATCTGCATATGTGAAAAAGACCCTGGTTGGTTTTACAAGTGAAGTATCGGCCTGTTTGAAGGGCTCTGGCTACTTTGGCAATATGTTATAAAAATGATGGTTGGTTTGTTGTTAGGAAGCGTATCACTTCTTTTTCAAAGAGACAAGAGACATTTTAGCTGTGGTGTTTGTAGATGTTACTCTCCTTAAGTGCAGTTTGTCAGGGGGAGCTCAGAGCTGAGATGAGGCAGAGGGATTTGGGAGGCTTTCTGGCACTGCCATTGCACACAGACTTCTGGCTGGTAGCCCACACTTTGGTATGGAGTTGACAGTGCCAGAAGTCAGTGCTGGAGTGGCTCTGTCTTTGCTGGGAGGCTGGGGGAGGGAGAACCCAAAGTACCACTGAGTCCCCAGCAGCACCTTCAGACAGCTTAGGCTGGGTAATCTCACTCTGGACTTGTACATTGGAAGTCCTCACAGTCGCTCTGACAATTCTTGAGCAAAGGTGACTTTGGAAACTATGACAGCAAAGGATGGCCTTGTTTTATTCACTCTACAGAAGTAAGAAACAAGGGGAGAAAGAACAGGTCTGTGTGGAAAAATGTCACTGGGGCTGTAACCTGAGCCCAGCGCTCTGTGCCTTCCCAAGGGTTTGGTGACCCTCTGAAAATCCCTGCTCTCTGGCTGCTATTATTGCTGGCAATCTCCAGCTAAAACAGCCTTTTGTCACCAGCAGCCACGTGCTGCTTGCTGGGAAGAAGCAAAACTGGTGCGTGGTGACAGGGTGACCAAGCTGAAGGTCACAGTGTGGTGCAGATCGGGCATCCCTCCAGCCTGGTTTCTGCCACAGGACAGGGATGGATCGGGGCACAGGGCAAGGGAAAACATTCCATCACAATGTAAAGGGCACAAAAGTGTTTCCTGCACCTTGGCTTGGGATTGAGCAGCTGCAATGGCTTCTTTTTGCTTGCTTGTTGGGGCATAGCAGCAAGGTGCCATCCTCACAACCAGCAGGGCAAGGAAAAGTTAACTTAAAAAAAAAAAAAAAAGTCTTTAGATTTCTGTGTTTGCCCAACTGTCCAACTGTTCAAACGGTTCCTGCATGCCAAATCCTTCCCCTTGCAAAGAGAAAAACACACGACCCAGAGCCAAAGAGCCAGTTGGCAGCACGTGGTTTTGCTGGGAGGTGGGTGCAAGTCATGTGCTGGAGATGTTTATTTCAGTATGGATGCTGCTCTTTGGGGAAAGAATAAGCAGAATGCACTTGTCAGAGCAAGCACCGCAATGGTATGGGGAGAAATGCACCCTCTGTGAAGCCCTTAGAACCTGAGTGGATCTTTACTCACATCAGTAATGTTACGCTGCGATTTTGAGTTTTATGCCTAGTTGTATTTTGAGACTACTAAATGTAAATAGCTCTTAATATGTGGATGCATACTTAAGGTCTTGATTCCTCTGAACTTGTGAAAATCGTAGTGGTTCAGGGTTTCCTATCCTTGAGATAGGTGAGTGTGAACCTATGGGAAATGGGGCGGTGAGAGTTTTCCCATTTGTTTTTCTGTACCACCCTTTTTTGCTGACATTACATCAGCTCAGCACTCCGGAAAGTCCAAGAGTGATCAAGAGATCTCAGCCCCTCTATCAAAGAAAGCAGCAGAGAGCAGGAAGAAATTGTCCCTGTGCTGCACATTTCTGCAGCCAGAGCTAGCTCTCCGCTTTGTGGAGTTCACAAATGTGATTTATAAATGTAACGGCACTGCGTCGTGTTCTCTCAAGGCAAGGCACATTAATACTTTTAATCTGATGGCTTCTTATGAATTCCAGGTTTGGGATGCAGGAAGAAACTTGAAAGCAAATACTTTTTTTTTTTTTTTTTTTTTTTTAATGCATAGTAGTTTGGAGTCTACTATAATGCAAAGTAAAGCATTCTGTTACAAAGGCAGGGAGGATGGGACAGAAGGTTAAAGGGCATCCTGGAAACAAACAGCTGGACCAGTTTATTTAAACAGATACAAGGATGGGGAGCTGACCTCAGTTTGACTTCTAGTGGGAGGAGCAAGAATGTCATTTTATTACTTTGCCCAGAAGGAAAATGTTCTTGCATCTGAATTCACCCCGAAGACATCCAAACACAGGGCTGCTTTGCAGATCAGCCACTTCTATAAAATACTTAGAGGAATGCACAGGAAGAAGGGAACTATTAAGTACCTGTGTTTGAAATGCATTTAAAGCAGCCATCCCAAGTGATAATATAGGGCAGACAGGTGAAAATACATTCTGCTGTAGTCACCTCAGCTGGATAATTGTGCTATATATTGGAATGAGAGCCTCATTCTTAATAAAAACGCTCGGAGGAGAAGGGGGAGGCTGTGATGTTTGCGTGAGCATCCTTAGCACCGTGTGTCTCTTTGGTCTGGAACCTTTTGGAGCTTCAGTGCCAGCTCCTGAGGTCCTGCAGTGGGAGGAAGGAGCGAGTACCGCCAGTGCCTGCAAAAAGACATGGCTGGGGCACAGGGCTTTGTGTTGTTTTACTTGGGAGAGTCGCTGTGAAAATTGCTTTCTGCAAATGCAGATTACACATATTAAACAATTTTCTAATTGGTCATGGAGCTAAGGCAGCTAATGGGGGAAAAAAGCAGATTTTTTTAATTGCTTATTTCACATGGTGTTTGTGCTACACCTGTGCTTATAATGAGAAAGGAGAATTAGTCTAACCTTCTGCTCACATGATTCTGATTTTCATGGTTTGTACAAGATAATGATAAACTGATTTGCAACACCGTTGGCTGGAGTGAAGGGTTTCTTGGTGGAAGTGTGTCCAAGAATTGACACAATGCTGTTGCTGACAAAACATGACCTAGTTTGAGCGTAAGGTTTCCAGAACACGGAATTTGGGTTTTTGTGTTGTGGAAGGTTTTGAGCCCATTTCCTCAAAACCACCTTGATTAGCACCCGACATCTTGATTAATGTTAGCAGGCATTTGTGTGATGAGAAGCAGATAGGAAGCACCCCAAATTGCATTCCACTGCCTTTATCTTGGCCGCAGGAGAACCCTTGCTGAGCCGTAGCAAAAGGCAACAGAAACAAGCACCAAGTCTCCTTTTGTGTGCTTTAGCATCACATTTTCTAATTGTGATGTGGCCTTACATATGCTTACCCTTCTTCTTTTTTCTTATTTCTCTCTTAAAGAACTTAAAGACTGGTTCTGAGACTTTGCAATGCCATAAGTAAATCTCGGGGGAGATTTTTTCCAGGTGGCTTTAATGAAGCTTTCTGATGAGCAAAACCACAAAAGCAGCTCTTCTGACACACATTGGTGGGACGGGTTTCCAGCCACGCTTTGAGTTTCTGCTTTCAGTGCCACCAGGACTTGTGCAGAGCAGACTGGGGCACTTGTGATCTCCCCCCTCTTTCTGTTTCTCTCCAAATAATTTTGAGTATCTCTTCTCCAAATCAGCATTACAAGGTTGGGGCAAAGAGCTAAAAACCACGAGGAGTACGGTTGCAGAGGGCTGTTTGTAAAAAGGACTGTACCTTTTTTATTTCCGAAGATCTGCTTTTCATTGTTCGGGGGGAATTTTCAGTAGTCCAGTAATTACAGTTTAACAAGATGTTTGCTGTAAATGGTCAGGCCTAGCTGGAGAAAACAGGATTATAAATTCAATTACTGTAAAGCTATGACCTCGCCTTGACCCCTCAGACTTTGCATAAAGAAGGAGGGGGGGAAAAAACCCACCAAGAAATGGCTATGAGGAATGCAAGGCTCTGAAGTCCCCAGCAGTGTGACTTAGTGGCGATAAAACTCCAGACGTTCCCTCATTTGATGGTGCTCTGCCATCACAGTTCATTATCTTAATAGTGGGCATTAAAAGAGAATTAGGTTTGCGAGAGGTACGGGAAGGTTTTGATAATAAAAATTGCAAAAAGAAGTCAGAGGACACGAGACAGAAATGCCACTAATTAGGAGGAGGCAGCAGATGCCCTTATGAGCATCCCTCCGTCGTCACCCACTTTTTGTGCACTGCTCTGAATCGCCAAGAGTGTCGCTGGCATTGTTTCTTGGAAACTCTGCTAATTCCCCCATGAAAAGATGCAATGGAAGTGTCCAGCTGTGGTAAGAACAGGCCAACATAAATCAGCTCCCAAACCCCAAGCCTGGGCTGCCAGGGGTCAGCGGGGGCCAGGGGCCGGCTGCGGCTGAACCCGCGCCAGCCTGACGGAGCACGGTGTCGGGGCGAGGCTTGGGGTTGGCCCTTCCCTAACCAACTACTTTACTCTTTCTGTTGCAGGTTTATTAATGCTAGAAGAAGAATAGTTCAGCCCATGATAGACCAGTCCAATCGAGCAGGCAAGTCCCTAGTAGTAACCGTATTCGAGTCACGCAGGCAAAACCCATCCTCGAACCATGCACTGGGAGGTCCATTACCTGGTAAATAAATGAGAAATGAGCACTGGGAGTGACTGACAATTAAAATAAGACCAGCTTTGTTTAATTCAACGGCAATTGTTTTCCATGATTAAAATATTTGGGGGAAAAAAGTCAGTAAAATTCAAAGAAAAAACTAGGATTACCTGCTCAATGACCAGAGCTTCCTTACGCATTCGGAATTAATATTCTTCCTATTTTTGTTGCATTTGTTTTGAGTTCTCCCTCCCAGCTTTTTCTGCTCCTGTGACCACTCCCTGGTGCATGGCTTGGTGTGGAATTGCTGTAAACTTTATTACCTGTCAAAAGGGCAGAGGGGTCAGAATCGCTTGTGGGACTCAGTAAAGTTCAAAGACATTCAATGAGGTAGAGCTTTATGTGCTTTAATAACCCAAGGCAGCTTACTTCTGAAGCCAGATTTTAATGTACAGTTAAAACCAAGGCTTTAGGTACTGGGACTCACATAGGGTCCCTTTGTCTCTCATCTCTTCTTTTCAGTATCTATTGGGATCTTGGAATGGTTGGGTTTCCTTTTTGGGAGATTTTTTTTAATCCAAAGTTTTCACATTCTGGTCCCGCATGGGGCTGCAGCTTGCAGCTCACTGTGGGTATTTACGTTTACCCTGAGCCTTTTTTTTTTTTTTTTTTTTTAAACTATTGGCCATATTTACCATTTACCGTTGCTGAGCCTCTCTGCCAAGCTATCTAAATCCATCGTTGTCTGAGATGCCTTTGGGCAACGCCTTCTCCTCGAGCACATCTGATTATTTGGCCATTAGAGGTAAATCTCTGGCCGGGACGTGCTCAGGTCCCACTCTTGTAAAAGTGCATGGACGTAATTTAACACACTGGGATTTCAGTGTGACTGTTCCAGTCGTAAAATCCAGTCCCTGCACAAGTCTTGGCATTGACGTCAGCAGCAGCAGCAGCTGGAGCCGAAGCTCATCATGTCTCAATATTTTCTGATGGCCAACTTCATTTACTTCCAAACTCGCAGGAGGAAATTAAGCCTGAAACCTGCAGGCTTGTCAGCACGGCCACCTAATTCGAACAGTAGATGTTTTTTTCTCTTATTTGAGCACACGGTGGTGGTCATCCTCGTGGTTCCCTCATAGTCCGCAGGTGCTGGGGCTGTGCCTTGACCCAACGCAACCATTTGGGATGCTGACAAGCCCTCTTCTGTGCTCTTTCAGTAAGCCAAGGGACGCCCTACAACCCTGACGGGCAGCCAATGGGAGGCTTCGTGATGGACGGCCAGCAGCACATGGGCATCCGAGCGCCAGGTAAGGCCCGGCCCAGCTGGGTGCCCGCTTCGCCCCGCTCCGCTGCCTGCCTCGCTGCCTGTCCTCTGCCCGCGCCGCCAGGGCACCGTGCTCCTTCAGAGGGCTGCGGTTTGGAAAAGGGGCTTTCGGCACTATCTGTTGACTTTGCTCATTCCCTGGCATCTTCTTGGATTTTTCTCTCCCTCTAGGACCTATGAGTGGAATGGGCATGAATATGGGCATGGAGGGGCAGTGGCACTACATGTAACCTTCACCTAGGTACCCAATGGCAAAGCCAGGGGGAAGTAAGTACGAATGAGGTCTTTGTTCTCACTTTGTTCCAGGGATATTTTTCCTCTGTGCATTTCCCTACATTCTCCTTGCCCATAGCTTCATGCTTGTTCATTCCTCTCCATCCCGCGCCTGGTCTCCTCCGGTTTCCTTCCTTTCCCTCTGGTTTGAGCAAGCTTGCCAGCTCCCGAGCCCCGCGCGCGATGCACATTTCTGCGCGTTGCTATCGCACAGCGCTGACCACATGACAAAACAAGAAACAGCCGGGAGGTGGGGAGCGAGTCGTCATGGCAACAGACTGATTTGCAAAATGTAAGCAGTCTGCAGCAGTGCAGGGAGAGGAAAGAGCATGTCCCCAAAGTGTCATAAATCTGTCTAACCGCAGTTGATGCATGAGTTACATTTCTACACTAACCTGCAAGACACCAAAAAGCCAAACAGAGACTTCTTTTAGGTAAAATAAACAGCGGCTTCACTTAGGGCTAGTTACGTTTTGGAAGGCGATCAACGAAACTTTGATTTTTTTTCAAGTTTATTTCTCTTTGTCTGTCCATCATAATGGGATTACGTGTGGCAAAGGAAAAAGAGAGAATACAAAATAGAGGTGTGCACAGCAGGCTATGGAGCTTAGCCCAGGCTAATTGACTATATCCAAATTAAGTATGCCATCACTTGCAGTGTGACAAATGGATTTGACTTATTCAGTATACAAAAATAGAGATCATTAATGCAATCTTCAGTGGCAGACCTCGTGAAGAAAGCCCAGAAAAACTGTCCCAGATTTTTTTTTTTTTTTTTTTTTTGGGCTCTTGTCTTTTTATAGGGGAAAATACATTATACAAATTTTTGTTTAAAAAAGAAAGAAGAAAAAGTGAAGTAAAGCAGCTTGAAACACTAAAGCACTGGTACCATGCCCAAGCGGCACCCAATCCTGTTTCTCTCACTTTGTTGCTGGAGTTAAGAGCAGTTATTTGGACATCTTTGCTGCTCTCCTGCTTATTGGAGGGGAGCACTTGAAGTTCCCAAGGCCAAGGGTGTCTGGGAGTCGTCTTCGCTGGGTGCGAGTCAGAACAAAGTTTTAACAATTAGCTGTGCAAACATTCCACCGAGCTTGGGAATGCAACAGCCTTATTACCTCATCATGGAAATTTCTAGCTTAGTTAATTTAAATATTGTTTCTTAGTTTCTGGGTCAATTAAATTTAAATGATGTATTTTATGCTTCGTGACCAATTAAATTAATAGGTTATTACAAAAAATATTATCATCTTTTTTGATTAAAGAGCTGTGAGTACAGTATATTTTATAAGCAATTTTCATTAGTTCAAAAATGTTCCTTTAGGCTAGATTAAGCAGCTATTCATTGCTAGAGCCTTGAGACCTGATTCCAAGGTGTTCGGAGCATTCACGGTGCACTATTACTTAGAACTAAAGCCAATTGAACCTACTTAGCAATAGCGTATGCCTTTCACCCTTGATGATTATGGAGCTTATAGCTCTCCGAAACAATACACCTGTCAGTTCCCATCAGCTCCAGCAATCCAAGCAGAAGGCAGAGGCCCACGGAAAGCGGGAGGTTTTATTGTTTTAGGTCCAATTTTTCTTATTGTTCTCCCAACCCCTGAAAGGTTGACTGAGTTGCGCGTCTGATTTTTCAGACAGAAGTGATCGTAGGGAAAGAATTAATTGATAACTGTCATTGATTTTTTTCTGTGTGTGTGTGTGTGCGCGTGTTTAAAAATACAGGTTTGATTTAACATCGTTCTTAGCAATCCTATCCATTTCAGCTTCATACGAGGCTTTTGTGCAGCGGTGTATGTGCTCGCTGTACAGTCCATCTCTGAATGGCAAAAATACTCCAGACGGATCCAAAGTAGCGGGGCTGGCGAGCTCAATTAATAAATGGCTGTTGACCAACGCTGGCCTCTTTCTCTCCGCAGGGCTGCAAAGTGTGCCAGGGGATTATGTGTCTCGGGGTAGTCCAATGGGTATGAACATGGGACAGCCAAGCTATACCCCGCCCCAGATGCCCCCCCATCCCGCTCAGCTGCGTCACGGCCCCCCCATGCATACCTACATTCCTGGACACCCTCACCACCCAGCGATGATGATGCATGGAGGACCACCCCACCCCGGAATGCCCATGTCAGCATCCAGCCCCACAATGCTTCATCCCGGCGAGCCGGCGGCGAGCGGACAAGTGATGGACATTCATGCTCAGTAGCTTAAGGGAACGAATGCGCGCTGTCCGCAGAGACGGCAGATTTCAAACATTGTCTTTCTGCAATGACTATGGAGTTCCATTCTTGGCGTCGACTTTGGACCAAGGGACGTTCCTATTCCTCACAGGGACCCTGACAAGCAGGAAAACACCGACTGAAGTCAACTTCTGGGGACATGCTAAATACCTATATAAGACATTAAGAGAACAAAGAGTGAAATATTGTAAAATGCTATTATACTGTTATCCATATTACGTTGTTTCTTATAGATTTTTTAAAAAAAAATGTGAAATTTTTCCACACTATGTGTGTTGTTTCCATAGCTCTTCACTTCCTCCAGAAGCCTCCTTACATTGAAAAGAAGCCTTACACTCATCCTGCAAATGACAGAAAGGGCTTATTTGCAGGATTTTTAGAGCATTAAAATAACTATGTCAGGCAGAAGAATCTTTCTTCTATCCTAGGATTTCAGCCATGCACACTCTCTCTCTCTCTCCTCCTCCCCTCTCTCCCCCTTTCTTCCCTTTCTCTCCCTTTCTCTCCGTCTCTCTCTCTCTCTTTCTAGCCCGGGGCGTGAATTTGCATGTCTAATTCATTTACTCACCATATTTGAATTGGCCTGAACAGATGTAAATCGGGAAGGATGGGAAAAACTGCAGTCATCAACAATGATTAATCAGCTGTTGCAGGCAGTGTCTTAAGGAGACTGGTAGGAGGAAGCATGGAAACGGAAAGGCAGTGTATCTGAAGCCTAATTGTCACATCAGAGCATCGTTGTCCCCATGCAGCAACCACCACCTTGTACATCACTTCCTGTTTTATGCAGCTCGAAACATGGACTGAAGATTTATTTTTAATATGTTGACTTTCTTTCTGGGCAAAGCATCGGTCATGTGTGCATTTTTCCATAGTCCCATCATGGAGCATTTATGTATACATTGTAAATAAATTTTGTGCAAAAAGGACTGGAAAAATGATCTGTATTATTGCAATTTTTTGTAAAAGTAGCAGTTTGGTATGAGTTGGCATGCATACAGATTTACTAAGTGGGATAAGCTAATTATACTTTTGTTGTGGTTAAACAAATGCTTGTTGATAGCCTTTTTCTATCAAGAAACCAAGGAGCTAATTATTATTAATAATAATCATTGCACACTGAGTCTTAGAGTTTCTGATTGAAACAGTTTGGATTGTATAATAACTCAAAGCCCAGTTGTAGTAGTTTGAGTGCAGTAATGAAATCTGAATCTAAAATAAAAACAAATTATTTTTTGTCATGGTGACTCCACTGCTTGCAAAATTTGTTTCCTGCCCCTCTCTGCTCTCTGTGGCAGTTCTGCCCCAGCTGGGAGCTGGGCAGCTCCAGAGGTGTGCCACCACCACTGGCCATCAGAGAGTAGCTGCTTCACATTTGAAGCGTGTATAGGCAATGATGCACTGCATAAGGAAGCTTTTTTTTGGGGGAGCTGTCAGGACGCTGCCCGTTAGGAAATATCGTAGGGTGTTTGTTAGCTCTCCGCAAAGAAATTGGTGAATAGTATTAACACCCCCCCCCTCCAAAGAAAAAAAAATACAGTTCTAATGCGCAGCTTACATTTCCTGAGCCACTGCTATGCTGAGCTGGAATTGAGCACATTAAGGGAGGAGGAAAGTCAAACTTTGGAAACGTTGGCCGGGAAATGGCTGTCAGTGAGGATGCCAAGTGCTGCACGGGGGGATCCTGGGCCGGGGGCTGCACGCTGCTATGAGCCAGGCCTGAGTGCTCGGAGCTTCCATGAAATCACAGCCATCGCAGCAAGAGGAAGCCAAGTGCTTGGTGCAAGTGGGGAAATGGCACCGATGTTTGAATAAAGGCAAAGGGATGGACACCTTCAGCCCCCCACCTCTCATCTCGGTGGGAACGCGTTGGCGATGCGGGGTCAGGCGTAGGCAGTGCGCATCCCAGAGTGTTCCCAGCAGGGTAGGAGCAGGAAGCAGGAGCTGGGCGCGGTGGGGGTGGGTCGGTAGTCGGACCCGATGCTCTTCGTGGTCTTTTCCAACAGTAACGATTCGGTGATGCTTTGATGCTGCGATAAGGGCGCGGGCAGGGCGCAGCCGAGCAGGCAGCGCAGCACTCTGAATCAAGCCACCAAAGTGGGGGTCCTCCCCCTTCAACCCCCACTCCACCCTTACTCACATCTCCTCCTCCTCCCTTCCTTCTTTTTTAACTCTCACTTTTCTTCTTTCCCCCTTTTATTAAAGGGCCGACGCACCGCGCAGAGGCGGCCCATCGCAGCTCCCGCTTTGTCAGAGGCACAGTGACACTTTTCTGCCAAAACGTGAATGAATGCCGCTCCCTTTTTGCTTTCCCCCTCCCCTCCCACCCCTACCCCGCACACTTTTTTTTTTTTTTTTTTGGTTTTGGTTTGTTGTTTTTCCTTTTTTAAAATGTTTCTCGAAAGACGCAAACAAACCGCCCTCTGCGCGGACGGCACACGCGTCCCTTCTCCGCACGGCCCTTCCTGCGTGGGCCCTTATTTTGGGGGTGGGGGGGATTGGAAAGGAGGGTCGGGGGGGGGGGGACGACGACATCTCCCCTACGAACCCCACCGCCCCATCCCAAGACGTTTAATCAGCTGTAATTAGAACCCGCTCGAAACGAAGAATATGCCTCGACAGTATTTTTATTGTTATTGTTCATCGCCCGATGTTCGACGGCTTCAGAGGCACAGGAAAGAGAAGTAAACGGGTTACAAATAGGGAATTATCCCTCGTTTAGCATTAAAATTCATTTAGATAAAATTGCCACAAACATTTAAATGGGGAGATTAGTTCCCCCTCACGCCTTATTGCACTCTCTCAATGGCTCCGTTAAGAACATTTTACACGTTGGAAATGCCGCCTTTTCGGGCCGCTCGCTGTTTCCTAGCTACCCTCCTTTCAGGGCTCCGGGGGAGGCCGCGGAGGGGTGGGGGGGGTGGGAGGGGGCGGCCCGGCTGCGGCTCAGAGCTCCTCGGGGCCCGGGGGGGGGGGGGGGGGTGCGCGCCCCGCGGGACTGCGCGCAATGCTGCGCGGAGAGGGGAGGAGGAGGACGAGGAGGAGGAGGAGGAGGAGGAGGAGGAGGAGGAGGAAAGGCGGCTTCGACTGCCATCTCTTGGGGGCTCAGGAGAGTGCCGCGGGGGGCACTCCTCCTCGGCCGCCGGGACAAAGTTTGTTCGGCCTCCGGGCAGGTTTTGCGCATCCTTTTCACGTCGATATTTTTAATTACAATTTTAAAACGTGTTTTATTATTATTATTTCGGATTTTTACTATTATTATTTTTTTTTTTCTTGGAAATGCCCCGCGGTGCGCGAGGGGGTGCGGAAAGAACCCCACCCGGCCGCTGTGCCCCCTCCCCAGCCTTCCCAGCCATTGGGACTTTGAAGCACTTTGGGGCCGTGCAGTGTTCAGCGCGCTCCGAGCGCTGCTGCTGTGCGGAAACTCCGCGCTCCTCCCGTCCCGGAGGCGGCAGCGGAGGAGGTGAGCGCCGGGCACGGCCGGGGGCACAGCGGGGCTCTCAGTGCCGCACCCGGAGCTCTGTGCCCCCATCCCTGAGACCCCCCCCGTCCCGCTCGCCTCGTGGCAATGAGCGCACGACCGTGCGGCAGCTGCTCCCGCAGCCCCGAGTAACTCTTTTGGAAAAGAGCTGTGGGGGGAAGAGTGAAAGGAGAAAGAAAGACTGTTTTTTTTTTTTTTTTTTTTTTTTTTTTCCTTTGGTGCCATTTTGGATGTCATCTGTTACCTTGGTGACTGTGCTCAGCCCCCAAAGCCCCTGGATTGTTAGGGGAAAAAAAAAAAAAAAAAAAAAAAGCATGCTATTTCTGCACCGTCATTTATCACTGTCACCGCATAATGATTCCCCTCGCAGCTCCTTATTGATGTTTGTAATTGCATTATCTCATAAAGGGAGGGGGTGGGGGCCGCGGTGATCAATGGGGCCGCGCCGAGCACGTCGGGGTCAGGGGCTGCGGGGGGCGGCGGGACCCCCCCGCACCCCCCCGCAGCCAACAAGTCCGGTGCGCCCGGAGCGGGGCCGGCCCTGGGGACCCCCGGAGCAGGGTCGGGAGAGGGAGGGAAAGGCCCCAGCTAAGGCAATGGGAGCGGGGTTACACTGAGTGGAACGGGGGAAAAAAAATAAAGGGTTGGTCAGTTCTTGCCCCGAATCATTGCTGGGCCACTACCTGCCCCGGGGCGAGAATGTGCGTTCTTCGGGAGCTGTTTCTGCCGAGCAGCGCCGCGCAAAGCCTCACAGCCAGGCAGCAGCGTACCGAGCCGTACCCTCTGCGCGCCCTCCTCTTTTCATTTGCCCTCTCCCCCCACTCCCCTTCGCCCCACGGAGCTTTCTTTTGGCAGCCAACCCCTCTCCTTCCTCTCCTCGAGTCCCACGGAACGAACTCCGCTCCGTGCTCCCCGAAGTGACGAAAGGAGCCGTTCCCCTCCGTTCTCTCCGCAAAACCCCGCATTGGGGGCTGCGGGGCGGAGGGTGCCGAACCCTCAGCTCTGCGCTCCGGAGATGCCACTCCCGTTCCTTCGCGTTGTGTTTTCTCCCTCCTCCTTCGCCCGGGGATGAGGGTCGGTGCTCCCGTCGGGCTCCACCGGAGCGCCGCTCCTCCGTTCCGGCACAAACAGCCGCATTTCCGAATTAACTTCACTACCACTCCGCTTTTCCGACGCCCGGCGGTGGGGCGCTGAGATTTCAGGTGGGAACGAACCGAACACCGCATTTCCCCTCTCCCCCCCATCTCAGGTCCGAAGGTTCGCAGTTGGGCTCATCTTAAAAAACAAACAACACCGAGCGCAGCGGCCCACGGTTAAAAGAGTGAGAAACGGGTCTCGTTGCAGAAATTATTTATTTGTAGAACGAAGATGATTTAAACATAAAAAAAAAAACAACTGACAACAACAAAACAACAAGAACCACACAAACTGCAGCTGCAACAAAAAAAAAAGAAAGAAAGAAAGAAAGAAAGACAGAAAAAAAAAAAAAAACAACAACCCGCCGTGATTTACGATTATTAAATCTTTGATTGCCACGTTAATGTTTCTTTTTCTACCTTTCATTTGCATTTTAATCTATCGAATCTTTACAATTCCGCTGCCTCCGACCCCGGTGATTGATGACACCTCTGAAAAGGGGGAAAAAAACGCGCAGCGTTCCGGGCGGGCTCGGCTCTTTCCCCCCCTCGGCCGCTCCCCACCACGTTCACGCGGGCAGCGCCAATTAATTACGCCTTTTTAAATGTCAAAGGTATAAATAAAAGCCCCCCCCTCCGGCCTTACCCTTCTACCCGAATAGGGATGTTTATTCCGAGGCGCTCGGTTTAAAGCAAGGAGGGATCACCCCGCTATAACGCTATGAGAAGGAACATCCGCGCTGCTCCGCGGTGTGAATAAATACGGACGGACGAACCTTCACCTATGGAACAGGGGGGAAAGGAGCGCTGAGGGCGCAGAGCAGTGCTGTGGTTCGCCACTATGGCCGCCCCCCAAAATGGGGGTTAAAGTGTCGGGGCGCGGGCAGCCTGAAGGTGGGGTAGGGACACCCAAAAAGAGCTCAGGGCCACCCGCAGTGGGGGGTGGATCAGAGGGGACATCCGGCCCGTAGAGGAGCACCCGTCCGAGGGTGCCCATAGGGAAGCTTTGGGGCTCCGCACCTGCGGCCAGGGCGCGCCTAGAGGAGGTCGAATGCTTCATCAGAAAGATAACGACAGCAGGCTCGACCTAAACGCTCCCGCCGGTGGCTGGTCAGCTTTATTTATCGGTGGGAGCGAAGCGGAGATGTGAGAACCACCTCCCGACCGCAGCCATCGGTCTCGGTTAGCACGGTGCTACGGACGAGACCGCTCACACGGAGCCCCAGGGGGTGGCCCCTTCGCTCCGCTCTGCCCTCAAGGTGAGCCGAGAGGTGAGAGCGGCCCTCGGCCCTCCGCTGCGCCCCAGCCCTGCCCGCAGCCACGGCCACAGCTCCGCGCAAATCCCGCGCAGTGCCGTCTGCCCACGTCGGGGAGCGTCCCGCTGCCGGCCCGGCGAGTTGCCTGTCTCTCTTCAAAGGCCGATCGCCTAATCGTTTCCAGAGTTTAAAAGTCACGAAGCTGTATGAAAGAAAAGCGATTTTCTCCTCTCCGGGTCCGCCGCTCGCTGGGGCGAGGAAGGGGAGCCCCGATCCCGGGAGAGACGCTCTGGGAATCGGGCATTGATACGGCGTACGCGGAAAACGTAAACAGATTTCGTTTCTGAAAGAGTACGGGTAAAGTGGTGGTAATTATATGTAATTAATGCTGAAGGGAAAATGAACACATAATAGGTTCCAAAGATTAAACCATCTGTAACTATCAAGGGAACTTTTAAAGTTTCCTTCTCTTTCTTTTCTCTCTCTCTTTTTTTCTTTCTTTCTTTCTTTTTTTTTTTTTTTTTTTAAAGACACCCCTTTCTTTTCGCTGAGGATTTTTTAGAGGGGAAAAATTCGAGCTCCGAAATGAGAAACGAACCCTTGAGGGTTCCAACGCTTCTCTCTCCGCGCTTTCGCTGATCGCCCAATGCAGAAACCAACTGAAAGGTGACTTCAGCCCCGACTGACGTTTGCGGCGCGTCACGCAGCTGTGCGCCGGCTTTGCGCTTTTGATTACTCCCCAATTTTCAATAAGAAATGTTAAGACACATAACCGGCATTCCCAGGCGTTCTTTATATATCTATTTTATTTATTTATTTATTTTTCCTAGCGCGGGTTTATTGGAATCTCCTCGATCAGCTTTGCTTCCCAGGTAGTTCACAAACACCGGAGCCGATCTGCTTTCCCAGCAAAGCGGCTGCAGAGTGGAACCGTTCCGCGCAGCCCCAGCACAAGGGAACGCGTTCCCCTTTAGTTCTTTCCTGCTCTCTCGATTGGAGCCGGCAGAAGCACACCCCGTGCTTTTACCGTTTGCAAAGACGGGAACGGGGCTATCTTTGCAATTGCACTGAGTTTACTAAAGCCCTGCGAACAGTTGCCGAGGCACAGTGTGAGCTGCGGTCCGGTCAGACCGTGCGTTTCCCATCGCGTAACTGCGTGCGATGTGGGGCTGCCATCCCGGGCCACCTGCACGCTGCTCTCTGGGACCGATGCCTGAGGGGGTGGGCTCACACCGTTCCGTTTACTCCTGCATCCATCCCAAAAGCAGAAATGGAGCTGCTGCCCTCGATCCCAGCTCCAGCTCAGCACCGGACGTGGTTGAGATGTTTTCTTCACCTTCCCCATCACTTTTGGGTGAGGTTTGGGCCATCCCTCTGCAAGCTCCCACTTTTTGCTTTGCAGAGCAGGCTCGCAAGCCATTGGGTCTGCTTTTAGAAACCCACCACACACGGAGCTTTATGCACAGTTAAACGCTCGGAGTAATAATGCTCGGATTCCTTCCTTGCCACAGAGGCCAAGCCTCAGCTTAGGGACCATTACAGCAACATCTGACCATGCAACAATACAAGGGCTCATCCCTCCTCTGGTCCAGCTCAAACTGCTGTGGCTCTGCGCTCCTCTGGCTGCTGCACTGTAAGGGCTGCATGGGCTCTGAGCTCCCCAGAACATCCCCTGCTGCAGTGCAGGTGCCTATGGGACGGGATGCAGGAAGACAGCACTTGGCTGGGGGTAGCTCAGCTCTCTGGGTGGGAGCTGCAAGGTCCTGCTAGAGTCAGAGAACAGCAGAATCCAACGTATCTATTGTCTGTGCCTCAGTTTCCCCATCACTGGGATCTTGTGGCAGCAGGTGGTGCCCAGGGGCTGAGGCACCTGAGCGGAATTAACAGCTGAGCTTTGTTAACCAGTTTATCAGCAGCTCTTCCCTGATGGCACCAGCCCTCCCATTTGCCACATCGGACCTCCCACTGCTCCTACACTTACAGAAGGTTTTCCTGATTGGAACTTGTAAGTGCCTCCTTTTGCTGGTGTACTCAGGTTTAGCTTTCTGCGGAGTATGGCTGTGAATCAGTCAGGCCTTCGTTCTGATGGGACTCTGTTGAAAGCTGGTTGGTACTTAGTGTGGGATTTTGGCCAAAACCTGATCAGGAGAAGAGCATATACAGAACAGGTTGAAGTGAGGTCTTAGCCCTGCTCAGCACCTCCTTGAGCCTTTGCTGAGCCTGGCAGCAGTGAGGACCAGGCTCCCTGTGGGTTGTGCTAAGCTGGTGGCAGCTCAGCTCTGCTCCGGGGTAGTGTCCAAAGTGCTGGAGAGGTGTCCCTGTTTGTGCACAGACATATGCTGGGAGCAGCTGGGAGACCTTTTTGCTGGGGAAAAGGAGGAGGCAATCCTCTTCCCAAGACCCACGGGGCTGCTGCTGCCTCCTGCTTCCTCCATGTTCGGCTGGGGACCCCTTCTCTTTTTTGTGTACTGTAGGTGCTGGAAGATCTTTTCTTTGGCAAAGCCTTCTTATGCTGGAGGATGGCTTTGCTGCAAGAGGCAAGGCAGTTGCAGGACAATATTTTTTTTTCTTTCATTTAAAAAAATATTATTATTATTTGATGCAGGTCTTGCTCAGCATCCAAGCAAGGAGATGTGTCATTAATCCTGTGTTAGGAAGAGTCCTGTGTTAGGGTGGTCTTTGTCCTTGCCACCAGTTCTGCCAAAGCGGACCAGGCACGGCCCCAGCAGGGAAGGATGTGCCATAAATTTGCCTCAAGCAGCATGGGGCTGCAGCCTGGAGGTTGATGTGACCCTGTGCTGTGTTTGATGGCCTTAGCATGCTGCTTGCTCCCCTGCAGCAGCAGTCCCACCTTCCTCTCCTTGCTTACCCCAGGTGGGTGAGATGTGAGGCAGGTGATCAATGTACTTTAGTGAGTTTTCTGATTAAAAGCAGTCTGAGTTCTGCATTTGGAAGGCCCACTGCTCAGCTGATGCAGTGTAAGGCTGCTGCTGTGCCCACAGCTCCAGTGATGAGATTGGGGATTTCAGCCCCTCCTGCAGGGTCACAGGGAATAGTGCCAGCTGCTGAAAAACCATCCTTACGGAGGACTCTTCAGCCCCAGTGCTTGTCTTTTGCCCTAGAATATAAGGGTGTACATCCTTTAAAAAAGCACAACACATCAGCCCATCTAACAAAACCAAAGTCTCTCACTGCTGTGAGTGCCAAGCCCAAAGCGGGAGATGAGTAAGAAAGCTCATTATTGGAGCTAAGTACTCTCCCACCACACACCTCCATCCATACCAAAGACAGTTGGTATCAACCGTATAATGAGGGGAGAAAAAGTTTTAGAAGGTGTTGAATAGAGAGGCTGTTCTCATGTTGCACCTCCACGGCACACAGTCATGCTTGCTGGGCCTGAGGTTTATAGGTTGGACTGCAGCCTTTGAGAAAGCTGAATTTGCTTTAGATTACTGAAATTAGACTCTTATAATCCAAAGTAGCAGCCTAGGGGCTCTCTGGTGTGTTATCCTTCACTCTCAGTCCTTACTTTGTAGTGTCAATGGAGTAATTTGTTAAGAAAGTAGGCAGTAATTCTGAAACCAAAGAGTAGCATCGAGCAGCCCTGTGTCTTGCCAACACATCTTCTGACCAAGAGTGACAGAGGCTCTTTCTTCTCTGTGAGTAGAAAGACACTTCTTTCTACTCCCACCTCTCTCTCTGGATGGGGTCTACTTGCTCAGCTCTACTGGCTTGTCTCTAGTAACTGATATTAATTTGTCTCCATGCTTTTCTAGCTTGGCAAAGCAAGCAGCCTCCAAATCCAACTTCTCCTTCTCTTGCTGGTGGTGTTGGCTTGTGTATGTGGTTAAAGATACACGTATAAGAGGCTAACTAAATATGAAATCTGCTGGGTCAGCTGGATGCTGTAAAATTTGCAAGAGAAATCCACAGATGTATGGAAAATACTGGGACTTGTTCTCCAGTTGAGCTGTTCCTCCTTCTGCTCCTTAAAAGCAGGGTGTTCCCTGTGCCTGCTTCCTGCACCACGAGGTGTAGGAAGGGTTTCTGACCCCTGTACAGCCATGTCACTGTTGGGTTGTATTGGATTTAGATCCATTTTCTTGTAGGTTGATGTACTAGAGATGCTTCAGCTGCAATTTGCACTGTGCATGTCCCACTGTAAGACAAACTGGCTCATGGTGGGATGCAAAAATACCGTTTCAGAGGGAAGCACTTCCCTGAAATTCCTCCTTTCATCCAGTTCTATGCTGCTGCTTACTTGGGAATGGAGTGGGGTTGCGGTCTTGCTACCCATTTTCCAAGGCCCTTGGTTTACCAGGCTGAACTTTAGGCATGTAAAGAAGCTGCAAATGCTTTCAGAGTGATTGGGACAAGCTGACCAGAGATCTCTTCTGTACCTCTCCCTCTGCAGCAGGACTTGGATCTTACTTTCATGAAGGAAAAAACAACATATTAATTTACTGTTGTTGCTGCATAGTGGGATTTATGCATTCCATTCCCTTACTGATAATTGGAGATTATCACATCAGGGCCCTCATATCACTAATAGAATAAAGTCTTAAATGGCAAACCATTTAATCGTTGCCAATTAAAAGGCCTCTTCCTCCTCGTGCTTGCACTGCATAGCTCTCAGATAGAGAATCCCAGGGAGAGCTGTCTCCGGATGGCATCAAGGAGTAGGGGGCATGTGGATATGGTCCACATGTCGGAGGGAGGGAGCTGGGATATTCCCTCACCACCTTTCACCTGCTCACTGTAATGACCCCCAGAGGTGTTTGCCTATGGGTGCATCCCTGGCTGGCCATCAGGACGCCATGCCTCTTTCCTTCACACGGAGGAAGTTGCCCAAGGAGGTTGTGGATGCCCCATCCCTGGAGGCATTCAAGGCCAGGCTGGATGTGGCTCTGGGCAGCCTGGTTTGGTAGCTGACAACCCTGCACATAGCAGGGAGGTTGAAACGAGATGATCGTTGTGGTCCTTTTCAACCCAGGCCATTCTATGATTCCATGATTCCCTCTTGGAAGAGTTTTTTGCACCCGAAAGAGATGCAATGGGTTGCTATGGGAATGCATGTTTGTTTACCCACCCTTCCCTGTAACTCTCAGACAGTTGGTGAGGTCCCTCCAATTGTAGTTTTCAAACTTTTTGCTAAAATAGAACCCCATAGTCCAAATTTAGCACCAAGAAGGCATCATATGGATCATATGAAAGGCTGGGAATAAAATTAATTAATGCATGGATTCCAATGACCTATAAATGTCATTGTTTCATCTCAAAGATATATTGGTACTGTAATTTTTACTTCACTCTTTCAAAGGACCACATGTGAGCATGGCTGAATGGATACGGAAATTATTTATACGGCATGTTAAGGGGACATTAAAGCATTTTGTAGCATGTGGTAGACTTCTCAGTGAGGCGAGAGGCACAGATCAGCTATCCAGCTGTGGTGTGCTGCTCTGGCTGTGCCAGAGCCACCAGATGATGCACTTTCCTGCCTGTCTCTGAAATGAACACGAGCAGGAGCGGGATCCCCAGTTTACATCAGCGGTGCGGACGAGTGGAGGTTTTATTTTCCAGTATTTTTCCTGCCAGATCTACGTCCTCGCCGTGTCTTCTGCTCCAGGGCTGATGGAAAGCAGTGGTTTGCCCCATAGCAGGTAGGCAGAGATCTTTGCGCACAGGAAATCCAGCAGCTTTCAGAGATCAGTGGCTTGTGGCTGCTGCCTGCTGTGGTGATGGTGGGGGTTAACGAGTCCTTTGTAGCTGTGCCTCCTCTGCAAAATAATAAAAAGTATAAAGAATGAGCATCCAGCCTGTACGGGAGGTGGCCATATCCTCTGCCCTCCTGCTGGGTCTCTTCCCAGCTCTTGTGGTGAGCCCTCTCATCAGCAAGCACTGGCTGTAAATAGGTTACATGGATACACAACATACATTTGGAGATGGAATACAGATGCAAATTTTATTATTATATATATGTGCGTGTGTAAAATGCGCTGGATATATGCTATATGTATGCAATATGTGTGTATATATATATATGCAAAAAATAGTTATTATACACATGAAAAGAAAGCTGATGTGGATCAGAGCCATTCTGGGATGCAGGGAGTAAAGGGCAATGAGTGATTCACAGCTGGTAGGACGTGTGGGAGGAGCTGCAGCTGATGAACCTCCTTGGTTGCTTCCCAAGGGGTGCATTTTGACCCCCCAAAAAGCTGCTGGAGGAAGCTGGGGAGGTAGGCTCAGCTGCATGCCTCCTGTGGATGGAAAGTAATGACCGTGAACTATGGCAGCAACCTGAAGGAGCCTGCTGGTGACATCATAAACCAACAGAGCTTTGCCCTCTGGGTTTATGGTGATGTCATCACAGCGCCTTGATGGAGAGCACGTTTGACCCCGCACTTCACACTCGGCCATCATTTATTTGGTAATCTATACGCGTGGGGGCATTGTGAGCTGCTTTGTGTGTGTGGAGGGTCAAAAGCAGAGCTGGAGCCTAGCAGAGGCTGGGGGAGAGACGGTGCTTTTGCTGGTATAATGGTATGAACACGAGCATGAGTTTGATGAACCGTTTGGTCTGACTGAAATAGAAGTACTTTGTCTGAATGGCTGGGGTGGTGGATCTCATCTCTCAGAAGGAAAGCTGAGTTGTTTTTGTGTGGTGTTAAGACACCCATGCTCTATTTGGTGCGTATAGGATGGACAGAGATGCTCACAGTCCAGTTTTGGTTGTATTTGACTGTATCTGGCCCTAGAGCACAGTGAGATCTTAAAACCAAAGTGTAATTTCAGGTTAAACACCCCCAGAATTTATCACTTGGGCTTCGGGCCCAAGTAGCTTTTGAAAACTTACCTCAGTCACCCTGAACCAAAATGATGCTGGCCATTGGAAAACCCTGCACGGTGCCTATCCCAGGCAGCCTGTGCTGACGTTATGCTGTGTGCTCAGCTCATAGACCACGGGTAGGGGAAAAACTTGCTTAACATTCACCAGAGCAGCTGTGGAGTGAGATTGGGTGACGTGCTCAGTAGGATAAAAAAAAAAATTACAGCGGGGTAGTTTATGTTCAATCTTAACTGTATTTGACATTGCGATTTTCTTCTTTGGGATTTACATAATGGAGAAGATTGTAATGCAACACTGCTGCTGTAAGTACCCTTCAGATGGCACCTTTGCTCGGAAAACAGTGCGGTCAGATTGATTTTTGTTGAAGATTGCAAAAATTATAAACAAGGAAGCAACACACAGAGAGTGAGATAGAGCTGCTGATGCGAAGGGTGAAACAGATCCCTGAGTCCGTAGCGGGGTTGCCTAACAAGGCAAGTTGTGTTGTGGTTGTATTTGCATAGCAGGGAAAACGCTGTTCGCGTAACTGGGAACCGTGGGTTCCCCTCTCAGATTCCTCTCTATTAGTAGGGTATAAAAAGGTATCGGTTTCCAAAGTAACTGTAACAACATGTTTTCTTCAGTTCCTGTTGAGGAGCCAAAAACCTTTGTGAGTAATAAATCAAGCAGTTTATATCTCTGAACTTAAATCTTTTATTGGTTACTGATTAACTTAACTGTGCTGCCTGACAAATCTTCATAATAAATAAGCTAACCAGCAAGCACTTAAAAATCAAGCTAACTTTGTTTAAAGGAATATCACTAAAACATGATCTACATTGTAATGAATTTGGCAGTCAGCATGTGGTAATGTGCACGTTTCAACATGAATCTCAAGCCCAGAAATCACAAGACGTGGGGAGTAATAAAAAGATCGCTCTGCAACTGCTTTAAGCACGAATGCATGTTGATGTTTATCAGAGGTGTTACTTACGGGCAAAACGGGTGAAGAATCAGCGCCATCCGTTAGAAGGAGAGTAGTGGCAAAATGTCTATTAAGCATCAGTGTTGAGGTTGCCCATGGGGAAATAATTTTGCCAGTAAACGTGATTTTTAAAGCATTACGCACCGTGTGTCCTGTAAACGTGGCCATATGCCCCATGGGGTCAGGATTTGGGGGGCTAAATTTTGGGAGGCTCTCTTTTTTTTCCTTCCCATGTTTTTGGTGGAAGGCTTATGCGAGTTGTTGGCTTCCACAGTAAGCCTACATTTGAATCAATTAAACTGTTGACAGTTAAATTGTACTAAGTAGCTTCGATATAAAAGATGATTCCCAGATTTTTTCCATCCAGCTTTAAATAAATAAATAAATAATGAAGAAGAAAGAATCCGAGGAACTCCATTCTAAACATCTGTCTAGGCAGATGTCAAAATGAGGAGTGTTACTGCTCTATATTGCGAGTATATGACACCACGTTATTACTCTTGGCTTAAATATTCACAGTAGGTTTTAGGATCTATTGAAAAGAAATGTCTGAGAGCGCAAACTCGTGCTTTTTTTGTCACAGAGCAAGCGCCTGTGTGGATCCACTTCCAGAGTAAATACTGAAGAACAGCTCAATGTCTTTTACGCCTTATTCACATCCCATGGGTATTTATAAAGGGGGGATTGTAGATATGCGGCTGTGGAAAGATGTGGAAGATTTGTTTTTTTGTAAATGAATTTTAGCGGACGAGCTCCTTTTGAAGTGAGATCACATAGTTCTGAATTGCTCTGGATAAAATCATTGGCGTGGAGCTGTGTGTTAGTCAGCTGATTATAATCTGGTACAGTAATCTGCATTTCTTCAAGAAACGAGAGATTGACAGTGTCAAGGGAGTTACGAATCCAGCAGTAATCTGGGGAATTGAGTTAGAATGAGGCAGTGCTTCTAACCTTAATATTCTAGAACTTGCTTAATTTTTGTTTCCAGATTGCATATATTAACCCATTTTATTAACCTGTCTATAGCCTTGATTCAATAAACCACTCCTGTTCAGTATAGCTCTAAAGCATATGTTTGCCTTTAAACACATGCTTAAATCCCATTGACTTTTTAATGCTTAAAGTTAAGCACGTGCTTAAATGTTTTTGCTTGGGTCTGCAAAAAAAAAAGGGGGTGGGGGGGTGGAGAAGGGAAGTGTCTTGGGTATAAAAAAAAAACAAAACACCTGAAACAAACAGAAACAATTTCCACGCCTTCTTTTGGAGCATTCTCGGACAATAGATTGCTGAGAGCCCTTGCCAAAGAGCCCAACAATAGCGGGAATATCTCGCTGTTTGCTTAATGAGCAAAGAATGGGAGTATGAAGGGGAAAAAGCAGATTCTAGGTTAGGAAGTGACAAGGTGAGGTTGTTTTCTGATCTCTTTGCATTTATTTTTAAGCCAAGCATCCTTTTCAAAGCAGTAAAAAAGGAATAAAAATAACGGCTGTGGCTGGGAATTGCTCCGTAGCTTGCAGCCAACCGATTTGCGTTTACTCCCATTGCTTGCTTCATGGGAAATGTCAGCTCGCTGCAGAAACTTTTAATTGGTTTATGAGTGATATATTCAAGCTGCTTATTCCCTAAAACATCTGTTTTTGTTTCAGTTCCCCGATGTCAAATGTTTGGTGATATCCCAAGGTAGCACAGTGTTTCCAAGTCATATTTCCTGGGGTATCTGTCAATAAAATCCCCTTAAATTGAGCATAATCAAATTAGTACAAGGTAGTCATGAAGTCTCCAGAATCAAGATATCAGAAAGTCCCTATTCCCATTATTTTTCCTTATTGCTTGCGATTGACTGCTCTTGGGACTTAGAGGAAGAAAGCTGTGAGAGTTATGGCTTATTTCATTTTTATCCCCCCTACCTCTCCAATGGCCTTGAGCAAGTCTAATTTGTATTGTTACGTAAACTGGAATCAAGCCAGGGGAAGCACAAGCCTCGTGCTGCACCCAATGGCAAATCCAGTCATTTTTTGACTGCAATTTGTTCAAAGATTTGTCTGTTCCACATGACAACAGGAGTCCTAAAGTAAACAGGCAATCGCGAGAGCTAAAACAAGCAAAAACATGAGTAAGAGGTTTCCATCTGCATGCACACACAAAAGAAATCATCAGTTTCCCACTTTGCTGAGGCTGGGGATGGAAAGGAAAAAAGCATTTTTTATAGAGTATACCTGTGGGTCTTCTATTTGGCTCACAAAATGTGCTTGCTTTGCAGTATTTATTACTAGGTGGCCCAAAATCAAACTCGGATTTGCTTTCATCTGCCATTTAATCTGAATTTTGTTTCTTAGATTCTGGGGAAAGGAACACTTGAGATGTTTTTTCCTGAGTCTAAGGGAGCTAATTTGAGGCAGAGGCTGTTGAACTGAACTCAGTCAAAACAAAACCCACCTCAGGACTAAATCAAGTGAGTGTCACTAATCAAAATAACACTGAAAACAGAAGAGGAGGGGAAAAAAAAAAAAGTTTGCAGATTAACTTTCTTACCAAACTCATTTGCAACTGAATGAAATGAAGTTATAAGGATAAAATTCTCAGCAGATTTGCACAGCACAGTAATAGCCTTTATGCTTGGAAATTTATGGGCCATGGACAGTTTATAAGAAACGATGTAGTTCATCAGAGAAGCAGACTGATGGAGCACATGGGAGCATTCTGCACAGGAAGTTGGGTTTTGGAATAATACTTACTTTGATAGAGTTGTTTTGTTAGCTAAGTAAAACAGTAGGGAAGCCAATGGCCACTTAGGCTTCAAACATAAATATATATTTATAAGTCACCCAGCTGCTTAATTGAGATCTCTAGTGTTTTCCCTAAGTATATCTTATCCAAAAAACAGTAACACAAAATAACAACAGCAGCAAAGACCTGCTGTACGCCGAGGTTCATTTAATCAGTCAGTAGTAGTTAGGGGGAAAATGGAGCATTACTTTAGGGGCAGAGTCATTGAGGCTCCCAGAGACTCTTCAGCACAAGCAGCAGCTCACACTAAGCTTGGATTGCTCCCAAAGAAGCAGCAGGGTAGATGCCCTTTGCTGCACTTCCTCTTTTTGGGGGGCTCTTCCTCTGAAGAGAAGGCCAACACAGTCTGTATCTGAGTTGTACTGAATACTGGCAACAGAGTTTGGGAAGATAGGTGTTGGGGTTCGTGCCAGAGGCTGGCTGAGCTGGTTGAGGAGGAGGAAGGAAGTACATGGTACTTCAAAATGTTCTCCGAGGGAGGTTACACAGGAGACGGCTCATTAAATATGAGCAAAGAA
This sequence comes from Meleagris gallopavo, assembly GCF_905368555.1. Taxonomy (NCBI): domain Eukaryota; kingdom Metazoa; phylum Chordata; class Aves; order Galliformes; family Phasianidae; genus Meleagris; species Meleagris gallopavo. Next base: position 6,775,108 of record NC_139405.1, on the reverse strand, counting down.
CTGGAAAATAAGATTTCACACTCCAGTCTGGGTGAATTTGGGTTCTTCCCTGGAAAATATGTAGGAAATCTGGCAGGTTCTGGGGAGCTTCAGGAAACACTGTGGAGGTTTCACAAAGGTGCTTTGAGTTTGGAGAGCACATCCAAGATGAGGATATGGCCTCCCGGCCTGAGCACCTCACCCCTAGCCCTACAGGGCTGGGCAGCTCCCCAAAGCTGCACCTGGCTTTACATGGGGAGCGAGTAGGAGGCAGGTGGGCACTGGGGGCTTGGTGTCAGCAGCCCCTTGCTGCTCATCTCAGATCTCTGAGCTCAGTTTGCATTTAAATCTCCTGCCTTCCAGATGAATAGAGGCTGAGAGGTGTGGCTGTTTGGTATTTTCTGATGCAACTTTTTCCTCCATACAGGCAAACCTGAAAAAAAACACTGATATCTTTGAGCTTGAGGCTTGGCCTGAGCAAGAGCTGAGGACTGAACCTTCTCTCCATTCTCCGCTCCCTTTTATCAGGAAATATTACTGTACGGGTTGCAATGGGAGTCTGCTTCCCACGCATTTCTTTCTTTCCCTAACAGGGTTATCCTCAAGCTCTAAAATGTCAGATTTTAGGAAGGTGTCACTGCTCAATCAAGGCTTTAAGCCCAGGGTAAGATTTAAATACAGGCCTACAACAATTTCCTGAGCCTCAGAAGCATTAGAGGGTCTCAGCAGCAAAAATGGGCTGATCTGTGGAAAAGCCTGTGACAGCTAAGTGCAACTTGCAAAGCACGGAAATGCCACGGAGATGCCCAACCTGGCCAAAATCCTAGGGGTCAGCAGCTGGTGGCCCTGCAACCATCCTGCACGTTCGCTGTGATGGTGGCTGCTGGAGAGATGCACTTAGCTAATCGTTTCTAATTTCCCCTTTTCCCTCCCAGTTTTCAAGTGTATTTGTGTTCCAGACGCAGTTTGCTCCTTATCATACTCACAACCCATTTCCTCCTCCTGTTTTATAGTCAGTGAAGTCTAAATGGTAAATTAGTGACATCCCCATCATTACAGCAGCAGAGTGCAGTGCCATTCAAGTGCTGTTCCCTATAGCAGCGAGCAGAAGGAGAAGCTAGGATGGTAGTGAAAATGTTCACATTCCAATATAAACGTCTGAAACCACCGCCAAAAACGGCTGTGCTTCTCTTGCTTTTCCTCTCACTTTGTCTCACCATCGTGTGTGTGCAGGAAGGAAAACATCTTGAGGAACATTCACTGGCTTCAAAAGCATCTTCATTTCTTCAGCTGCAGAGGATTTTGTCAATAGCTGCCGAGTCACGTGGCTGGAAATAGGCACTGGTGTTTTGGAGAGCTCGGCTTGCGGAGGGGGTGGACTCTCCAGATTTATAAGGAGCTCTTCCACTGCTGTTCACACCTTCCTTGAGAAAGTGCTGTCAGTAAAAATGTCCCAGAGCTTACCAGGGAGTTCAGAGCCAGACACCGCTGTGATTTGCTGCTCCTTCTTTCTTGTGTGAAGTGGGGGAAGCCTTTCAGCATCAGATTGTTTATTTTGCTTGGTAGCTGTTTCAAAAAAAAAAAAAAAAAAAAGGAAAAAAAGAGGGGGGTTCTTAAATAATATCGTGGTTCAGACAGCTTGAAGGTGTTGAAGAGAATTCCGTGGAACTGGTTTGTAGAAAGGTTTTTAAATGTGGTTTTGGCAAAGACCAAGTGGCAGGTTCATTTCCCATCCCACAGAGGTTGCCTCTGCTCTCTGTTTGCTTAAAACCTGAACATCTCCGTGAATGCCAGACCAACCTTGGTGATGCTTATCATTTCTGGAGTGAAACTGGGGGCCTCAACAGCTCTTCCCATGCCATGCTCCCATACCTGATTCCCACAAGAACACTGATGCAGCTACTAAAATACGCACTGATGCCCACGTCTTGTGCTGGAACACATGTCCACATCTGGAACATCTCCCATGGGAACATGGCCCTTCAAGGGAAGAACTGGGGGTTTTAGCACTGTCACCTCTTGATGTACCCTTGGTCACAAAAATCCTGCACATGAACTCAGGGGAGCTCAGCCTTGTTGAAATTTGGGATTCAGTTTGTTCTGGGATGGATGGCACACATCCTGTCTGTCTGAAAGAATGGATATATTTTGTTTGAGTTGGAGGTTTTATTTTAATCAGACTTTAATACCGAGCAATTTGAATCGAGCTTTTGTTCATATCCAGAAGAACTACAAACCAACAAATAAGGTAGAGGGAAAACAACTGCTCTTTTACAAGGAGAAAGATCTTCATGCCTGAAATGCTCACAGCACTGGAGTTTGCCTCGCACCAATTGCAATGCTTACGGAGCAAAATCACCTATACTTACAGAAAAAAGGCAAAGGCCTCCAGAGGAATGATATCAATTGCCCTTTGGCTTCACATTCCTAAAAGGGGAGCGCTGAGTGTGAGTGCTGGCAGTCTCCCCCCGAAGCCCAGTTTCTGCAGTCAGTCATCAGCCTGACTTTCCCAAATATTGCTCCAATTCCCCAGGAATACATGACATGACAATGGGTCTGGTGGTGGGACAGCTGACATAGCTTAAAGATGCTGGAGCCATAGCAGTGACCATCTGACCCAGGGACGTGTCATACACCTCTCTCTACTGCTCTCTCTTCTCCTCATGTGACGTCCTCTCTGGAGTGTTTGTCCTGCCTTTGGTGTGTCATGGCAACTGGGTCAGATCTTTCCTTATTACCTTTTTTTTTTTTTTTTTTTTTTTCCCTCTCCTTTTACCCTGCAATTGAACCCAGTCTCCTGGGAAATATGGGCTGAGCCCAAAAGACATTAATGTGTCTGCCAAAGTGTCATTTTCTGAACCTATGGAGGAAAAAAAAAAAAAAAAAAAAAAAGGCAGAAAGAAGAGCCATCCCATGGCCACATTCTGCAACTTCTTTCAAGCTCGCAAAGTGGATATTTCCCAAACAATGTGAGTTACTGTAAAAGCAGCATTGCAAGAAGGGGGGCTGGAAGAGACCTACAGAGACCACTTGTCCAGCCCTTCACCTCTGCAGCTATTCCTGGGACAGCCATAAGTCTAGCAAGGTCTAAAGACTGGCACGCAAGGCCCTGCTTGGAATCCAGTCCTCTAAACCCAGCCAGATCCAAACACTCGAAAAAAGAACAGAATTTTTAATGGGTGTTGTCCTCAACCCACAGTGTGTTAATCTGTTGTATTATTGTCAGGGCCCGTAAAACAAAAAGTATCTGACTCTCCTGTTCACAGGCTTCCTCATCTTTGTGACTTGACACTGCTGCCTCAGCACTAAGATGATAGCGTTTGGTTTCTGGGTGGTTTTAAGGCAACCTGGTTGATCTTCCTATAGTCCTGCTGATTTCTAGAAGAGTTACTTCGTGCATGGCTACGATCTCTGTTGGTGGAAGCAGCCACAGCATTTTGCAGAAGGTGGAGACGTTTTTGATTTTTTTGATCTTTCAGATGGGACAGCTCCAGAGGAAGCCAAGGCCCCTTTCAAACTTCATATCCTACAGGGTCCTTTCAGCTGTCCCTAATGCAGATGTGAGATAGAGTAATCAGGAGTAGAGAAATAGCTAAGAAACATGTAATGGGTAACCTACCTTCCCAGTGAGTTTGCTAGGAAGTGCTGCTCACCTATCAGACACAGGAAATGGCAGCCTTAAGGCAAGGTTTGCTCCTCTGCCAGGGCAGCTCATTCAGTGCCAGGCTGGCACTGACTTGGGTTTTCAGGGAGCAAGAGAATGGGGACCACAGCTCCTGGAGGTGGTCATGAGTGGTTGAGTGCTTCATCCACAGCATTGCACACTGAAGAGGGGGGAAGAAAAAGCCCTATGTCCCTATGTTCAAGGGAATGTAATTGCTGTGAGTGGTGGCTGGAGGGATCCTCCAGTGCATTGCACAAGAGTTTACATAATTCTGGATTCTCTACCACTTAGAATGGAAAAAAGAAAGCTAATCTGTTTGATCAGGCCTCTCCCACTCGATATGTGTATTGGATTCTACATTAAAGCTTTTAACAGTTACGTACACATCTGAGCTGGAGCTATTGTTAGCCCATGTGATGGATTAAGATCAAGAATGTTAATGTTATCCAAAGGAACGCTTTTTAATGTATATTGCAATTGTATAAACAGGGTCACTAGAGCTAAATGGGATGTCAATGACCTATGAAGATCATAAAGTAAACAAAAGATCTTAAAATAAGCATGTAACCTGAACACATTGGGGATTGTTGTATATCAAAGGCATTTGCTTATATAAAGTAAGGGAAAATTACTTACGGGTAATGTTGTTTGCCACAAGTCTACCTCTTGCCTGCTCTACAAAGAAAACCTACCCAGAGGGACTGGAATATGTCTCCATCCACCAGCAAGCACTGAGCCTGCATGCCCCAGCCAAGTAGAGTCCAGTTTTTGCACACACATAATAAATACACAATGAAATTCCAAGGAGCAGTGATAAGACATCATTTCTGGTGAGCAGCAAAGCTTTCCCTGCAGTCATAGGAGAGGGAGGAAGAGAAGGAGAATGATCCTGCTGAACACCAACTTGGGTGGGTTTCAGAGCCCTGGTAACACAGGGCGAACATGGCAGGTCCTTGGTTCAGCCAGGCGGTAAAAATACCAGAAAGAATGTAAGAGACATTTTTTCTTTTCATGAAGTACATTAGCAGAACTAATGTAGGACTAAAGAGTACAGGAACATTTTATCAGGGAGTGTAATGATAGGACAAGGAGTAATATCTTTAAACATTAAAGAGAGGGTAACATAAACAAGGAAGAGAGAAGATTTAGATTAGATGTTAGAAGAAATTCTTTTCTTGGAGTGTGGTGAGGCACTTACTGCCCAGAAAAGTTGTGGATCCCCCATCCCTGGAGGTGTTCAAGGCCAGGCTGGATAGGGCCCTGGGCAGCCTATCTAGCAGAAAATGTTTTTGCTTACAACAGGGGTTTGGAACTAGATGATCTCCAGTATCCCCTCCAATCTAAACCATTCTATGATTTGATGATGGTTCTTCAATTCTCCTCAAGTTCTTGGGAGTGAAGAATTGCAACTTCTTTAGCTTGATTTTATTCATTTGATGTCCAGTTGCTATGAAAAAGTGAGACCTTATCTAAGATAACTGTAATACTATAATGAGATAGAAAGTACAGTGATAGAAGTGAGGTAGCACAACCCAAGGCTACAACAAAAGAAAACAAGCCCAAATACAGAAGCTGTAAATGATGGAGAAAAAAAAAAAAAGGAAGAATACTGCTTACCTTTAGAAGGCTTCTAATAGGCAGGCAATCTCCAGCAAGATTCCCTTGCCTCCACTGCCAACCCTTAAATGATGTCTGGGAAGGGGTGGATCCTGGCTCCAGCCCTTCTGGTCACTCAGGTACCTTGCATGCACCTGAGCTCCCCTGGGTTGGCCCTACCTTCCCACCAGGTGCTCCATCACTCAACATTTCTACTACAATACCCTAAGCAGCAGGGACTTAAATGTCTTCTTGTGAGAGAACAGGGTTAAAACTCAAGATTATTTATAAGGAATGCCTTTATGGGAATGGTTTTAAGAAATCATTTTACGCTTAGTCCAGAATAGTTATATTAAGGCCATGTTTTACTGATTTGGTTATGAAAATTTCACAACCAACAGTTTGCTGAAGTCATAGCATATCATACTTAGCGTATACATGTATAGTATTTAAGGAAATTTTAGGAGTTTTATAATGTCTGTTCTTGGGAAAGGTGTATGCTGACTAGTACTTACTTCCTTGTTGTCTTCAGACTACTACTTCTTTAAGGATTTTTTCTTTTTCCTAGCAGGTATAGAGTAACACACTTCTTTGGAAGAAAGCAACAGAAATATCCTCTCTTTTCGTTTTCTCCAAAACCTCAGCTACAGTTAATTCCTTAATTACCATCAGGTGATTTTCATCAAGCCCAGCTGATGTGAAAATACCTAGTTTATTTAAGTGAACTTTTCTCCTGTGACGTTGGATTGACTTCTTCTTTTTTAAATTTATCATAACAACTTTAAGAGAGTTCTAAATTATAGTTTCTCAACAGAACTGCTGTGAAGCAAACTAGAGAAAATAGGGGACTGGTTAAAGTCTTTCCTTCCCATAGATACCATTTTCCTACCTCTACAGAAATCTGGCTGGACGAAATAGCTGAGAAGGCAAACAAGTGATTTTATTTCATTCTGTAACCTCTCCATCTCTCCCTGAGAGTGTGATCTGAAGTATCTAAGCATTGTTCTAAATAGCAGTGTAGCTGAAACAAAACTTGGTGACTGTGGTAGGGCAGGTTCTAAGTGCTTCTCTCTGAGTAGCTGGGCATTGGACCCAAGGGAGTTGTAGACAATCAATGAGCCCTTTGCCTGCAGCCTTGGTACACAGCACATGTGTTCTGTGTTGCACTCTTGCCAGATCTAAGCCTGCAAATACAGCCTTGAGCTACTGCAGTGCAGTTATTTACGAGCAAGGGACTGAGTTTAGGTGACCATCTTTGTTTTCTCTCTTTCCTTTCCACAATTGGGTCTGAGTGCCCTAAGCTGCTCAGAAGGCTGCTGTCCAAGAGCCCTTCCCACAAACTCTGGGATTTTGCTGCCCCAAGCAAGCCCTGATATAGTCTGTGCCTCCTCTGTCCCACAGCTGCTCTCCCAGCTGCACTCCCTTTCCAAGTGGTAGGAAATCTTGTTTAAGGAAGAGGAAAACTGAGCCAGGTTCTCCCATGTACGAGGAGCAGAAGCATTGCCTCAGCTCTTAGAAGAGAGCTCAAGGAAGCTGTTGGCATTTAAAACAATTTCTTCGGTTGCCTAGTTGCCCAGTGCTGTCTCTGATTGTTCTTGTGTTACCTCCGGGGGTTTCTTTGTTTCAATTTAATTTGTTCTTTTTCAGCTGTTGATTGTTTGTTTCCATTTACCTTTGGGAATTCTTCATTTTGTTAATGTGAACTGAACTATAAGCGCTTCAGAAAGATGACATAGAGAAAAATGGGCTTATTCCTTGGCAACTGAGGAAAATAAAGTTTGTGACATTGACAGACCCTTGCTCTTACATTCCTACCTAATAGGAATGGTATAGTTTTGATTTCATCCTGCACCACAAAGGAAGGTAAATCATCCATGTACAAAACACTCTTTGCTACTTCAGCGGGCTCTTCACAGCATGCAGAAATTCAGCTGTTCTCCATTACAGATATTATGATAGTAATCAGCAATTTAAAACTCTTTCAGTAATTGTTAGCCCAAAAGGTTTTGTTTATTTGTTTACTGGCATTGAATTATGGTTATTATCAGATTTGAATGACATTCCGCATTCATTTTACAGCTCTGCCTGTTTTCAAATATTTGAGGATGTTCTTGTTAGGATGTTTTCAATGCAATTTCATTCACAGCAATTCCAAAGCACGCTCTCTGTATGTGATCAATTAATTACCACTTGTAATCAAAATTTTTCTTAACATGCGGAAACAGACAGCAAATATGCCTTAGACTGTCTTTGTTTTGTCAGGAAACGACCTCCCAATGCTTCAAAATATGTAAAAAGATTATGCTCTACTATGAAACATAGCTGTGAGGTTTATCCAAAGACAGAAGAGGACTTTGCATAACCCTTGTAAGGATAGGATTGGTGGCTTTGTGCTGTGGCTTTGGTCCTTTTGATTCTGGAGTCTATTTTGAGGATGTGAGTAGTGAGTACTGCACTGAGTTTTTCAAGAGGGTCTTAAGGCTGGACATAAAGCAGGTGCTCAGAAGAAATTACAGAGGTACTGAAGAAAGATCAGCTTAATGAATTATTTTCCTTTCTGCCAGAAATTAAACATTTTTAAGTGATTTAGAAGCAATTCCCATGTTTCAATGGAAACTGAGCATCAGACATCTTCATGGCATTTCTGTCAACTGCAGAAGATGCCCATGTGCTACATCCACTGTTTCGCATGATGCCTACAAGACCATTTCTTTTGAAGGAGCAGGCAGTGAACTGGACTAAAGCAAGTTAAAGGGAAGCGAGTTTAGGGATGAAGGTGAAGAGTTGCTTGGGAAAGATTAGATTATCCTCTATCTGCCCATCACAGAAACTTTTCCTGTTTGTTTGTCTGCATCATCTTCCAAAGCATTTGGCGCTGGCTTTTGTCAAGATAATGTGATATGCAGGTTAGATCCTGTGTGGTCTTATCTGCCGGGAGGAGATTTGGGTAAGTTACGAAGCTGAGTTTCAGAAAGGGTTGATCTTAAAGGGAGTTTTCAGCTGAAGATGGATGAGCTCCCTTGCTCTATGGGCCCACCCCCCACTTCTTCATGACACTCTGGCAGTTGCCCTAGCTGGTCTCTCACCGCAAGACGGTCAGCAGGACACTCACTTCACTGTAGGAAAAACAAACCCATTCAGACCAAGTGAAACACTTGGAAAAAAAACATGCAAACATCTTGTTTTGGTAATGGATTTTTTTTAATGGTTCCTAAGTTGTGCTTCCTCTTAAAGCTTTGCATACAAAGACCCTTTTTTATGAAGATTGTCAGCCTTTTCACTAGCTTTTGCAGTTTTTTTTCTGATGTCTTTATCATAGAAGAGGAGAGAAAAAAGGGCTGATGACAAGAGTCCACTAATTCAAATTAGGGACTGGTTTAATGTTGGTCACAATCTGGAAGCCACAGCAATAGCAAAATGCCTTCATCTTTATTCTTCCTCCACTTACTTGAAATAAGAGATGTCAGGTTCTTCATTGTGCTCGACCACCACCCAGTGCCTCAAAATAGGAGGCCTGGAGAAATCTAGCTACATTTTCCAGGTTGTCCAAGGCAATCGGTACCATCTGGAAGCCTGGCTAGGAAGGGGATTTAAAATCTGGACCCTGACATTGACTTCTGAGTCTTCCATTTTTCTACAGTAGCTTTTCAGTTGGAGCCAATGACTCAAATTGTATTGAAGGAGCTTGACTAATTCGCACCAGCTGAGGGACTGGCCCAAGGTCTGGGGCAAGCCTGTTCTTTGTGTCTTTAAAAAAAAAAAAACACACAACTTTTTTAGATAATAGTGTAGAAATGGAAGCCCTGGCTGCACTGCATTCAGTTGGAGATGCAGCGGACTTGTTTGGGAAGAATGTGGTTTTCACTTGTGGCTCTCCTCAAAGAGATGTTTCTGCCTGTAGAAATGTATTATTTGCCTCCTCTACCTTGATCCAGGAACAGGATGATGAGATGGTGAGTTGAGGCTCTGCCAGCACATGCTCAGTGGTCCTTGCTCAGTTGATTTAAGATACTTTAGCCCTTTATAGCAGAAGAACGAATAGGAGAAATAATATAGCTCTCCCTCTTTCTCTTCTTTTGGAGGCCTAATGGGGATCTTGGCACTGACTGGATTGCACAGGCGCTACTGGGTGGATACAAAGCCCCAAGATTGGGTTGCTGGGACTAAAAAAGTCTCTGCACAAGTGAACATGCAGCACATACTTTAAGGTAACCAGAAGCAGAATACTGCAGTTCAGATGTTAGAACTGGAGCGTGCCTCTCCTTTGCTTCCCCGCCCCCCCTCTTTTACACTGCTTTAGCTGTAGAGTCCTTTAAAGGAGGAAAAAGAAAAAAAAAAAGAAAAAATCTCTTGCTTGTCACTCTTTCAGATGGTATTAAGTGACCTTATTGGGGAAGAAGGAGCTAGTTCTAGGTGGCAGCTCTGAAGCTTTATTGTTAGAGTCAAATCCTGTTCTTAGGATGAATAATAATCATAAAGATACCAACACAAATGTACACAAATAGAGAAGGCAGAGGAGAGAATACAAAAAAAGAGCAAGAGATAAGAAAATGCTTCTTCTGATGCTTACAGCTCACTTGCTGGAAAAATCAGTTTGCAATATTTCTCCTTGTGGTATAATGCTATAATGAGATGGAAAGTCCAGTGATAGAAGTGGGGTAGCACAACCCAATGCTACAGTAAATGAGAACAAGACCAAATGCAGCAGCCATGGACACAGAAACAAAGGAAGAAAAACTGCTTACCTTTGGAAGGTCTCCAGTAGAGAGGGATCTCCAAAGAGATACCCTCACCTCCATGCCAGCCCTTAAATGATGTCTGGGAATGGGTGGATCCTGGCTCCAGCCCTTCTGGTCACTCAGGTACATTGCATACACCTGAGCTCCCCTGGGTTGGCCCTACCTTCCCACCAGGTGCCCAATCACTGCTTTAGGCTGTGACTCAGCATTTCTGCTACATGTGGGCTGTAAAGAAATCAGACTAAGTGCTCAGCACATGCAAATTTTTCTCCACTGTATCACTCAAACCTGGCCTGTTTTCTTAGCTTGATTTGCCTTCTTAGGAAAGCAGACTCCAAAAAGCGTAGAAACTGTTCTAGCAGATCTAGTCACCAAGAGAACTATCCATTCATCCTAGATGGGATCTTGTTCATGTGGCTGTGGAGCTTCTCACTGCTGCAGTTGTTTATGTCTACTTCTTGATTGCATACAGCCAGCCTCCCTCTAGTGAACACCGCCTTGCCATGGCTGTGACGGTCTTCTAACCTCACGGCACATTTCTCAACAACCATGTCGTTTCCTCCGGTTGAAGCCCATCAAGTTGTCATTACTTACTTGGGTTTATTTTTACAAACCATTTTTACATAGGATGTACATGTGTTGAGGTGTTTGCCTGCTGCCTTTCACCTGCTTGGCACAAGGAAAGACGTCATTGTGAACTTCAGTACAGTGGTTCCTCTACATAAATATTTTACAAAGCTCGCAAGAGTCCTTCGGGGTTAGGTACGATTTGTCCCATCAATTCTAAACGTTACCTAATACCAATAAATGCTAATAAAGAGCTTGTAGCTGGCATCGTATACCAAAGCACTAAGCATTCATTAGGAGTCACCTATGCAAGTGCAAGGCCAGCCAAAATAATCTCCTAATCAGTTATAAAAAGTCTGTGGTACTTGTCAGGAGCGCAGTGTGGGGCAATAGCATTGAGAGTTGTGGTTTTTGGCTGAGACACTAAATCTGTTGTATGTGGAGGCAAGCCAGAGAAGGAAGGTCCTCGCTGGGACCCAATCTTTCTCCCATTTGAGGTCAAGGGTGGAAATTTGAATTAAGAACAGTAAGTCTTCAGATAATTATTTAATGTTTATCATCACTGTAGAGCAGAGAGTGTATGTCAGAGGTCTACTGCTTTTTGAGGATTCATTTGAGAGTGTTTTCCAAAATACTCTTTTAGTGTGCCAGACCTGTTCCTGTTTGCCAATTCTCATGTGTATTCAATAGCATATGTGACTTTGTGTGCTTGAGGTTGCATAAGTGACACCTCAGGGAGGCAAGTGTTCTTCAATGGCAGTCTTCATACCGCATATGAGATCTTCCCATGTGAGGAAAATCCCAGATTTGGCTGTTGAAATTATTTCATGGCTCCTGGCTGGTAGTGCAAAGCCTTTGCAAAGAGGAACAAGCCACTCTATATTTCATATTCCACCTAAGTTAGTATTAAAACTTTATTTGATATGTCCGGTGATTTAGAATGTAAAGACCCTTTTGGCCTATCCTCATTCGTGGATATGTCATCTTTCTGTGCACTTAAGTGGAAAAAAGAGTTGAAGTCTCTCCAAAGAACATATTTTTGACTGGAGCTGGAAAGTTTAAATGGTGACTTTTCAGGCAGCTTTTAATAGGAACTGAAATTAGGAAATATCAGAATATGATTCCTGAAGTGCATTCTGTAATCAAAGGGGATTTTTTTTTCTAAGCACCCACTTACAAAGTTTGCTATGATGATGAATTAATTGAGAAATCTTTCCTGAGGTTGTTCCATCTTAGAGTGATAGATGGCTATGGGGATTATATGGGGGTTACTGATGGCTGTTTCATTCCATCCCAAGGGAGTGCAGAAGTCCATGTGACACAATGGGACTGCTGTGGCCTCATTGCCTGGGATATTCTCTGCATTGCAGGCTGGTGCTTCAGTGCTTGTGAAGCGACGATGCTGTTTTTGGGTCAACAGCACAAACCTTGGGTGTTTGTGCTGTGTAGCCGAGAAGCGCTCTGTCTTTCTTTTTTTTCCCCATAGGGATCCTCAGGTCTGTCCTTGGTTTTTCTGGTTATTTTCAGCTTTCTGCCTGATGTTCCTGGTTGCAGAAATATCATCAGGTGCATAACATAAGCCCACTCTCATGTGGCCAACCTCACGGCATCCGATCGTTTCCTTATTCATACAGGGGAGATGCATTTTAGTGGTAGTCAGGTGCAGACCAGTCATGCTGAAGGCAGTGTGAATACGCCATGTGGCAAGAGTGGCTGGGTCCATCTGCTACCAGATTTCATCCTGTTTTGATCGACAGAGCAGCCCTGATACATCTTATTGAGACGTGGTTAGTTTGTCAAACATGCCGAACTGTGTGGTCCTGAAACTGAGCAGTTGGGGAGACAAATTCTGCTTGGCATTTCTAAGCCATGCCCATGCCTGCCCACAACTGAGGCTGCCTGAATGTTTCAGCTGTAGCTGTATTGGCCCTCTATAAATATTTAGCGTGCCTTTTTCTTGGAGCAATAGACAAAAAAACTTTCAAAAATAGCATTTTTTAAATTGTCTTCAGGAGAACATCGTGATAATTATTCTGTAGGCATTCCCACAAACTAGGATGGGTTGAAGTATGCCTAGCCCTTGGTTTGTGAAAGTGAGGTCAAACGTGACATGTTTCCAGATAATGGATTTGTCAAGGTTCCATTGCCAAACCACATTACCAAAATTCTAGGTTTGTGCATCAGCACTGTATTTATTTGGGCTGCTGTTTGAAAGCAGCAGGATGAAACCTGCTGCATCTGCTGTTTTGCATGGTAGTGTAGCAAAGTATGAGGGTGGTATGGTCTGGCAATGGCTTTTGTGCAACTGTTCATATATTGTCTTCATTTTCTTGAGGACGTTTTACACTTTATCAGTCAAGAGGCTTGGAATACCCAGGGATGATGGGAAAGGCTCCTTGATCCTGTTTCTGTCTCTGCTGCATAGGTGGCTCCCTGCTCCATAAGTCAAGGGTTAAATCATAGGTACTCTGAACCTTGAGATCCCTGATCTAGAACTTGAACAAGTCTGAGAGCATAGCTGTTTCGAACAAATTGACTCTGGATCTAGTACGACAATGTCACTGGGATTCCCCAAGGCAACAAGCAGGGGTTGTCTCCCAGCCTCTCACCACAGACCACCCCCTCCTGCGCTAGGCCAGGCAGATCAGAGCCAACTCACTGTTACTTCCTTGGGAAAATCTGCCAGGTTGTCCAATGGAGATGTCAGAATGACTCTGTATTACCACACCAGTACACAAGCAGTCAGCTATTGTGAAAGGAAAGTGTACAGCTGTCAAGGAGGAGCAGCTTGCTTGGAGTTTGTCATGGCTTGTGTCATTATTTGTGTGTAGTGAGGTCTCACACCCATCACACCAGTGATACAGGTATGTTCTGTCTAATCCTGCACTGACAGCACGTGTGCAGATAGCTGCTGAAGTATGGTTTTCCAGGTACTTTTAGTACCAATGGATTTTTAAAATTTAATTGAAATTAATTTACAAGACCCTCTGGAGTAAATATCTCAAGCTACAGAACACTGTCGGTAACATACAACATGCAATTTATTATTATTATTATTATTTTTAACAAACTGATCTGGGAAAATGTTTCCATGCTGACAAAAACAGAACAAATGTAGGTCAGTGTCTGAAGGAGATGAAAGAAGCCAAGTGTAATGAGAGCCTATTGTTTCATGCTGACATATGCAGGAAGCTTGTGGAGAATGAACATCAAACTAAAATGTGAAGAAAAAAGAATAGAAGGCATGAAAATCATCATACTCGAGAAAACAAAGAGATCAAGGAAAGTTAAGGGGCATGCTAAGAAATCTGCACTAGGAGGCTAAATAAATGAGTTTCACATTTCTCTTTCTCCCTTCTCTTCAATTCTGGGTTTCTTTCTCCCATTTGTCTACTAGGTAGCAGCTTCATCTTCCTTCCAGGAATACTTTGATATTTTTTTTCCCTTCCTATCCTGCAGATGCCAGGGCCTAGAGAGATCCAGATGGCAAACAGACCAGAAGAAAATGCCTCTTCGCTGTTTCACTTCTCATCTTCCTCTCAAGTTAATACACATGAAAGATCTATTGAAAAGAACAGACAAGTCCTATTTGCATTTAATAAGTATATTTAGTTTACTTATTTAACACAAGTTAATTCACTGTTCAAACAGCTGGAATAAATATGAAGAAGCAGTTTAGAGCCTAATTTTTTGCTTGTGCTCACCAGTCTTACACCAGGGTATTCTCTTGCTCTCCAGAGATGCTTTCCCAACTCGGGCAATGGGTATGAAGCACTGGACCTCTCACTAATTTTCTGCCACCCGTTGTCATCTGGAAATGTCTTTCACCGTTCTGACCCAGATGGTGACATCCCTAGAATTTCAGCGAGGATTTGGGGGCTTCAATCCATTCTCAGCTTGGCTCTAAGCCAAAGCCATAAATTCACCAAGGGAGCTGATGTGATGGGAGCGAACAGTTCTGAGAGCGTTATGTCCTGAAGTTTTATGGATGGGGCAGTGGTGCATGTTTTCCTGCCAGCCTCTCCCTTTTCACAGAGCTTTTTTCCATCTCTGGTAGTAGAAAAACATCTCTGTGGGAAAGCTGTCTGCCTAAATCCTGTGATACCCCATTGACTTGAGTTGTGTCACCAGGGTTGACCCAAGGAGAACTGCCCTGGTGACTGCAAGCATTCCCAGGATTGTCCCTTACTGTGTCCTGCCTTAAATAAACAGGATCCTAAATTTCCACTCTCAGTGCAACAGAGGACCCCTATGAGCCTGAAGGGTGCTCTGTGTGCTGTCTCTTCCTTGTGACTTCCCAGTTCCTAGCACGTTGACATGAACCTTCTGATGAGAGGTGCTACCAGCCTATTGCTTTTCCTTAAAAGTTTAATCGTTTCTGACAGTAAAATTGGGAGCCCCGGTAAAGAACAAAAATTTCCTATCTATCATTCTCACAATGTAGAAAAATGAAGCCCAGATTTTTGGGTTATTTTAGGGCAAAGGGTGATGATGACTGTTTCAATGCATTTAGCGATACTTTAAAATTGGTGATTTATGCAGCCTGACATTGACTTTAATTTAGCTCATGTTACAAGTACAGTAATTCAGTCCTTAATGAAGTGTACTCCATATGACATATTGAACATGCGATCTGACAATCAGTGGTTTAAAACCAGCCTAGGTTACATTCTCTTGTGTCACTGGAAGTGGGTTGTCAGTTCATAAACCTACCCTGAGCTGTACTGGCCTATCACTCTTTCTGAGGTACGGCGCTGAAGCCTGGGACAGGCATGCTTTAAAATAAATTTTTCTAATTAGTTGTAGGGAAAAACGGAGGGGAATAGAAACCATAATGCACATGTGTGTATACGTACACATTTATTCAGGTTTTGGCTCCATGAGTGCAGAAAAAGGGTTGTTAATGAAAAGATTCACTTCCTGATCTGAGCAAAAGTTTGGGCTGTGCAACATAAGAAGGTTAAAGTTTTGATATATGCTTATTCCTGAATAAATCAATTGGCTCAAAAGCAGTAAAAACTATGCTTGCATCGGCTTTTACCCAGGTTTGGAACAAGGCTCTGTGCAAGTGATGGAAAGTGCAGAGGGAGCAATGCTGGGGACTGCACGTGTCTGCATTTCAAAGGAGTTAAGAGAGCAGCTCCCAGCTGTAAATATGCAAATCCTTTTAACATTTGTTTCAAGATTCATTCCTGTTTGCACATGCAAAAGTTTTCAGTGATTCCAGTAGGCAACACTTAAAAACGAGCAAGTTTGCTGCAGAATGGATAAGGTCACAGCTGCATCATTTCATGGTACAAAAAGTTGACTTAAAGTAATCTGGCAATTTTTTAGTTGTTTTTCCCTGTGCCAACTCTGGCTCAGACACCTACGTCGTCATCTTCTTCTTTCCTTTATCTTCATCTTAGGAAGCTTCTAAAGGAGTGCTTGACATAGGTAAGTGTTGGGCTTGGGAGGAAGAAGTGAGGCAACAAGGGTAGCTGGATTCTGGGCCAGTTGAAAATGATATATATTTAAGAGAGCAAAAGGAGGGGGTAAGGACAGATGTTGTGTCCCAGAGCACTTTCTGGGAAGAGGAGGACAAATGAAAGGACAGAAATAAAATGCTGTATTGAGGGAGGACTTGTCAGCTGAAAGCATGTCTGTGCTAAAAAGGAGGAGTGTGGGAAAGATAGAAACTTGGGTTAAAATAGCACTGAGACTGGGCAGACTGAGTTTTAACTCTGACTAACATGAAATTATCCCGAACTCCCCCATTGGCTTGAAATCAAGATGCCAACCAAAACAAAGTGCCCAAACCAAAGCTACCTTGATTTTGTTGGTGATTTGCCCCTTGGCGGCAGCCGACCTAGTTTATGAGATTGCCTTGCAGCCTGCAGTGTTTTGTGCTGGGGGAAGGCTGGGCGCTGGGCACTGGCTTGTTTTAACATGAGGGTGAGCAGGGAAATAAAGGCAGCTTTTCACCAGCGAGGGCTGCTGCCGGTAGTCTGAGCAGTGAGCTTCAGGTCTGAGCTCGCCTGGCGCCCTGGGAGGACGGCGGGTTCAGGGCTTGGGGCAAAGCCACCGGTCAGGGAAACAAAGGTGCATTTATTGAAGAATGAGGCACGCTGCTGCTCTTTGTGCTTAGCCCGAGCAGCTTGTTTTTTTCGGGGCTTCTTGGCTTCTCAGAGAGTAGGGTTGGTATAGGAGAGAATGGGCGAAATAAGTATTGAACATATCCAACAGAAAAGAAATTTAACACAAGTAAGAAAAATGTAATGAAAGATCCTCAGCTTTCATTTTTACATAAATGCTCTTGTATAAACATTTGATCTTTCACCTGGAGTCATACTTAATACAACAGAACCAACATCTTGCTATTTTCATAACCAAGCCCCCAAAAAATCCTGGAGAATAGCAAGACCCCCACTGGGGGGCTCGGTCCCAGAGCATAACGTTTTATTTTAGCATTGCACGTGATCTGGACTTAGTTTTTTGAGACACAAATGCAGTATCATACATCAGCACCAACAGGAGAACGATACAATCACCTAATATGTGAAGCATTTGTCCACTTCTGCCCAAGCAGTTGATTGATCAAGGGAGTGATGTTTGACTTCTTGGTGGAGGACGTGGAAATTAAGTAGAAACAAAATACTTGACAAAAAAATGAAACGATCCCGGGAAGAGACAGCATAATCATAGTTTCCAACTCAGCCCAGCACTATACAATTTCATATTTGATTTATTATGCTTTAGCCTGGGAGCTTCAAAAGTGTCTAAGAATTTGATAGGCAAACCCCAGTGAGATTCTCCTGGTTACTTTGAAAATTGCAGGAATTTTCTTTTTACAGCGTCACAAGTGATCAATGGAATTTTTGGGACAGTTGAAGCAATACTAAACAGGCTGAGCTTGCTCTATGTGAATTAGCCTGGTATTTATTCAGCAGCTCATTTTTCATCAAAGGGCAGTATTAAAATTTCACTTGTTTGTTATAGGGTTGTCAGAATGAAATCTACTTCCAAAAATATACATTTCCACCTTCCAGTACCATTTCTTACTCTGCTGTAGCTAAGGTTATGTCAACACTCTGAATGTAAACCCCCTCATTTCAAAGATTAGTAATGCTGGCATCCTCAATCTGGACTCAGGCATAACAGAAACATAGAACAACCTCTCTGGGAGCAGGTTTGGAAACAATCACTTTCAATGCCTTTGCCTTTCACAGGAAGTGTCACTCTGTAGAGAAAGCAGTTGCCTTCAGCCTCTGTTGCAAAGTTACAGTTAAAAGAATGAAACTGTGTGTACCTTTGTGTTGTCATTTCACCATTAAAGCATTTGTGTCCCAGAAGTTTATGCTGGCTGCCCTGCAAGGATTTAGAAATCAGTCCCTGCTCAAGCTCAGTAACTTTTTCCATAGGGTTGTTTACCAGGAAAAACCATAGCAACATCACAAGGGGCCATGCCAGGGCTCTTGGATGGTGAATACTTCCCACTCGTTGCCATCTTTTGGTTCCTCCTATAATATATACATTTTAAACAAGTATACAGCTGTGTATTTGCTTAATCTGGAAACGTTTTGGCATCCTCTGTGGAAAAAGAAAGGCTGAGCCCTGGAGGAAGCTTAGGAATGACAGTACGGTGCTATAGAGTTCATAGTTTGCTCTTTCCTTGTCTTCTTGGTTTCCCCTTCAGCCAGTGGTACTGAGTTGCAGCAAGGTGTGGCTCAGCACCTGGTACCTTGTCAATACCAAGGAAACACCTGAGGACAAAGCTCTCAAAGTACTGCAGAGCTGCTTCCAAGGTCATCACTGCAGTGTAGTGGTATCACAAGCAAAAATGTTGGTGAGCTGGGGAACTCAGTGCTGGTCTATCCAGCGTGCTCCAGAACCACCTCTTGCCAGAGATGACAAAATTGGAGCATTGCACATCTCAGTTTAGTTTACAGGCAAGGTTGGACCTTAACTTCCAGGTGTGACAATAAAGCATTGGCCATTAGCACAAGAGCTGGGTTAAGAAACACCAGGTGCTGAGACAGACCTCTCTTGAGGAGGCATCAGAGACAACGCAGCAAGTCCATTCCAGACCTCATAGCCATGTTCATCTGAGCATGGGTGGCTGGGCCACCACGTTATCTCCACTGCAGGTGAAGGTGAAAACATCAAATATGGGAACAGGCTGTCAAAAACTGCTTCATAAGCTCATTTAAAGAATGATGCAGGTGATGTAGAGTGGTGCTGGCAACTGTGGTGCTGTTGGCATGACACACAAAGGAAATTGATACTCCAAAAATGACGCTTTGGGTCAGAATGATGGCTGAGCCCTCTAGGAAATTCTCATATTGAGAATGAACACTTGATCAGCAATGCTCAAGACAACCACTGAAACTGCAGGTGACGCCTCTAAAATGTATGGCTCTACTGAGAGAGGAAGCAGGAACTGGGATGTCAATGTGAAATGGGGC
The DNA here is from genome assembly GCF_905368555.1 of Meleagris gallopavo. NCBI lineage: Eukaryota > Metazoa > Chordata > Aves > Galliformes > Phasianidae > Meleagris > Meleagris gallopavo. Next base: position 6,756,119 of record NC_139405.1, on the reverse strand, counting down.
TGTACAGTCACAGAACTGTTAAAGGCAGTGCTATGGCACAATACAACTTGTGAAATACCTAGCAACTAAGATTAAACAAATAAACAAAAAAAACCCCAACAAAACAACACAAAACAAATAAAGAAAAAACAATACAACAAACAAAAACCAACCAGCAAACCAATGACAAAAAAAATACAACTTGTAGGTGATAGCAACTCTGATGCTGATTAATGTGCAATAAGGAGAGGCTACTGCCCTTGGTTTGTATGACATCTCTGCTCAGGAACTTGGCTTCCTGATTTGGGAAAGGCAGGGCAGGAGCAGCTATCTTGGAGGGCTGCACCAAGCAGCCAAGTAGGGTCATGGTCTGGGTGATGTGGCCGCAAACTGGGTGATGTGGACCTGAGTTTGGAGGCTGTGGTTTGAGCTGGTCAGCTCATGCAGGTGTGCTTCAACAACCAATCTGCTGACATTCTTGCTTACCTCTTATTCCTTTCATTATCGCTGCGTTAAGTAGAGGAGGCTGTTTCTGGGTATTCCTGACTGATGTGTACCCAGTAATTTGAACACTCTGCCTGGAGTCTCTGTGATTTCGCATGACAACAGGATTACATTTATACAATTAATTAATGTTTGCTTGACCACTTTTATCCAATTTCTTTCTCCAGCACATAAAAGAGAACCTGACATAAATTTCTCTTTCAAAACAATTGACTTAGCAACTGCTGACCTTCTGTTCTGTCATTCTGAGGATTGATTGGATATTGTTGAATTGTTTCATTCTGCAGTAATTAAACACAAAATTAATTATGCTAGTAACCTATAATTTCTTTGAACCAAGGACTAAGTCATTTATTTTTGCTTGGTTACTCTGCGGGTTCTGACATCAGACAGCAAAACCTTACTGTTCCAAACAAACTAAATAGTATAAAGGGAAAAATTTAATAACTGAAATATAATATAAAGACTTCTAATTTCCGTATGGCTGGCCTATTGCATTAGGTTAATATAATTTGATCTATAAATCTTTTAAACCTTATGATTTTGTAATTTAAACATTTCCTGGATGGCTAATCACGCAGGGAAAGAATAATAATAATAATTAAAAAACAACCTAAAACAAAACGCGAGCCAAAAAATGTACCTTAAAAGTAGATTAAAAAGATTAGATAGGAGGAGCATTTGTAGAAGGCTCAGCAAGCCTTGGTATGGCTGAATGTTTCTGGAGCTTGCTGCTTATACTAGTTAGTCTGTGTTCAGTTTGGTGCTGATGCAGAATTTCCTTTGTTATGATGAAAGCGGTGTTAGATATGTTTACACTGCTAGTATTTGGTGTAGAAAGGAACATCAGAATGACAAGCTGATATTATCAAAATGCATGTGCTCACAGACACTGAAATAGTATTTTGTGGTTTTCGTTAGCGTGGGCCATATTAACTTAATTAATATGACTGAGAGTTGTATCATACCATGAGGCAGATAAGGAGCCCTGGCTTATTACTCAGCCATGGACTATAAAAAAGGGGTGCCTATCTATGTGCGTGTTTGTGTGTGTGCTCCTATTATGGTTTCATGAACATGCTTTGCCCCAAAACTGGTTGGAACGGCATGAGGATAAAAGTCCAAGCGGGGGAAAATAAGAAAGAGGCAGAAAAAAGGGGAGAATCAGAATCACCGAGCAGGTCTTACGCTCCAGGTTGGTGCCATGCAAACATAGAACATTTGAGGTCTGTAGCTGCTGATAACAGATGAAGCTATGGATATCAAGTCCTCAATGTCAGCACTTTGTGTTCCTGACCCCATTTGTAACCACTGGGGCCACCAGCCAACAGCTGGTGCCACACTGGGAAAAAGGCACTTGGGATGTTCTCCAGGACTGCAGCCTCTCTGCAGTGTCTGATGCACGGACTCAAATGTGAATGATCCAAATTATTTATTACAAGTTCTCACATCACTTATATACCTTCACAGGTTTTCTTTTCCTAGCTTTCCCATCCAACCCTACAACTTTCCCATCCACCTTTACAGGTCAACAGAGCGTTCTACAAAACACTCTTCAACCGTTCACACAAGTGCTTATCCAATCAGAGCTGTGAGATGTTCTTTCTTCTTCTAGAGGTATTCTTGGTTCTCATGCTGTTTATCTTGCTCCACAGCTTCTGCTCTGAACAGTTTTTCTTGTATTCCCACACTCTGTCATTTTTTCTAGCTACCTGTTTTGCTCATTCCCAGAGCTGCCTCTGATGAAGCTCATGTAATATCTCCAGGTTGCTCCGTGTTTATTTCCTCTCTTTAACCTTCAGGAGGCATTTTCTGGTAGCCATCTTCTCATAACACTTGAATCTCTCTGCTGTAGAACTACGTCCCTCTGACACAAAACAACATACATCAGCGACATGGGAATGTCGAACATAAACGAGTTTTTAATTGTATGACTCTACACAGCCTGTTGTTGAAAGATGTGGCAGGTGAAGAGAGCAATACTTCTCAGAACACATATAGATACCAATATATGAGCCCTTTGTTATCATTCCCCGGCCCCAAGGCAAATAATACTCTCAGATTTGTGGACATTGAGTCTAATTTGATCTCACCTCAGTGAAACTATATTGACTTCAGTGGAGACATTGCCTTCCATGGATACAAATGAGAGCTAACTAGTTCTTGAGGCCCCTAGCTGCTGTTGCTGGGTCCAGAAAGGCACGTGGCAGCAATGGCTGCGTGCTCTTCATTGACTGAAAAATGTCATTTTGATGGGTGTGCTTTCCAAGGCACATTTTCCACCCTGCCGATGGAGGAATTTTGGCTAACGAGATGCTCTCAGTGTCTTAGTATTTCTGCGGGAGTGATTTGATAAAAGCCTGCCATTACCTCATGGTTCAAGTGTGCAGTCTCATTGCCCGCAGGAGCAATGTGGAAATCTTTCTGGAGGAAGCTGTTCCATAATATCTGTTTTTCCAATGCTTTGACCTGTGCTTATGCTGTGTGAGATTAGTCATCCCCATCTGTGCTAAAGGGTCTTTCATCCTCCCTGAGCTCTGCCAGCTCCCATCTACCCCTGTCCCTTAACTCCCCATGTGCATGTGCACCTTGCTAACTCCTTTTTAACCTCACAGCTTTCTTTGCAACCACCTCTTTGGGATAGTTTGAGAGACAATGTTACTTTGCAAACCACTGTTTGCGATTTTTCTAGAAAAAGGCTATCTTGGACTCATTCTATCTGCCTGCATGCTAAGTTGCTGTTATCATTTAATTTAAAGAAATTAGATTCCCAAGATTTATCATTAAGAGAGAATTGCAGAGACTGGTTCTGGCATCCTTGGACAATGTAGGTACTCATGTTTTTTCCTTCAACAGCTGAAAGGAGTTTTTTAACTGCTGTCTCCTGAGATCCTCTTAGGAGTTCTTTTTAGCCATGTTTCTAAGTGGAGTGAGAGATGAGAAAATATTTGGTAGCCTTTGCTTCTCCAGCCTCACAAACCATCCCTAATCCCTCAAAAACCTCTTACATGACCAACCTTGGCAACATGGTGATGTGATGGTCTACACAAGCACTGTAGTCCAGGTAGTGATTGTCTTTCTGTTAATTGTGGCTTCTGGCCTTGTCATCTTGAAGGGTATGAACTCTGCAGAAAGGCACGGTAGAAATCTGTGCACTCCCATGCCTGTTGTGCATTCCTGTGCCCACCTGCCCTGCACACTGTTTCACACCACTTTGCTCCAGCTGCATGTAAGCACTCAGCAGTGAGTTATGTTTTCCAGCTGACTACTGCTGGTTAGAAATCCTGAGTTGTTTTTCATGAGCAGACCCTCCAAAGCTCTTCTTGGTGTCTTATTTGACGACAAGAGGAAGAAAGGAGGAAGTTTTTCAGAGGGTGGTGAGGCACTGGAATAGGCTGCCCAAGGAGGCTGTGGATGCCCCATCCCTGGAGGCATTCAAGGCCAGGCTGGATGTGGCTCTGGGCAGCCTTGTCTGGTGGTTGGTGACCCTGCACATAGCAGGGAGGTTGAAATGAGGTGATCTTTGAGGTCCTTTCCCAGGCCATTCTATGATTTTATGAAAACTTGCTACAAGTTTCCTCATAGAGAATCAGTTTCTTCTCCTTCTGGAGCCCTTTTGGCTTTTGGGATAAAAGTTCTGACTCCATTGCTGACCCAGCCTTGATTAGAGGGGCTACTCCAGAGCTCTTCCAGGAAGCAGAGCTTGAAGGCAGGCACATGCATTGCCAAGGTCAGAAACAGAGGAGAGCACAAAGCACAAACTAATTTTTGGTGAGTATAGATCAAAGTGGGACAAGGTAATTAATGGTGCATACAGTCCTGTTCATCAGCCTCTGCTGCTAAACCTCAAAGGAAGTGAATGAGATCAGCAAAGGGGACAGGAATAAAGGTGACTGAAGTGGAAACCATCTCTTCTTTTCCTCTCCTTGCCCAAGGTTTATGTGGAAAATTTCTGTGTATTTGATTGACTCATGTATAATGGAGAACTTCACCTATATCTCATCTCAACTCCCACAGAGAGGATGGACTGGGAGAGCGCATGGGGAAAGTGCTGCTGCTGTCCTACAGTTCTGCTGTTCCATGGCTAAACATTTCTGATGGCCACTGGCCAAACAGACCTCTGATCTCACCCCCTTGGTACTGTGATGATGCTCAGACAAAGCAAATAAAACCAGCACGGCAATACAGTAGGAACTAAAAGTACTAGGAGAATAGTGCTAATATTAGGAGGAGTGACTCAAAAGCAAGCAGCAATTTCTGTTGCTGTCCTAACAGAATCTGTGACCTGAGTTTTTTGTTGCTGTTGTTGTTGTTGTTTTTGTTGCTATTTTTTTTAAGATTAAATGATAGCAGAAAAATACATCCACGGTAAGAGCTGGGTTTTGTGTAAGAATGATGGTCTAATCACTCAGTGTTTAGACTTCATTGTTGTGCCCGGTTATAACAGTGTGATCCATTCCAGATCAAGTGTTTTTCTTGCTTGCTTTCTTGTCCCAGTCTGCTTATTTGTACTGGTGGAAAGGTAGGTTCTAGTTGTCCCAGAGCTGCTGGGGTCTTCTGCCCTAGCATCTGGAGCATGATGGAGAAGCTCATACCACTCATGTTTATGGAGGTGAAAAAACGGGGAGGTTTGTTCCCTTCTAGTTTTGATTTTATTGCCTCATTTGGAATGAAAAGGTGAGGAAGAAAAATGATATGGGCAGCCGTGCTCTGGGAACAAAGCACCTGGAGTTTCCCTCTGATAACAGCCTGCTGAAGAAAAAGTTCGCTCCAAACCAAATGTCTGTGTCAGTGCTGCTCTATGGTGGACAAAGAAAGACCTCAGTGTCACCATGTGGTGTTGGTGTTTTCAGATTAAGAGGAGGGATTAAGGAATTTTACTCAGCAATTTGAGATGCTTTGTTAAGAATGGAGGAGATTTGAGCTGCTTTGTTCTCAAGCCACATGTTAGTGAAAAAACAAACAGGCACTTAATCCTGACAGACAGCAGAACTTGACATCGGTTTGTCCCTCGAGAGGTGACCAGGAGTTCCCTGTGTCTGGCTGAAAAGGTTGTTCCTTCTATCTTAGGTCTTTCTTAGGAACCCCATCCCCAGCTCAAAGCAGAGCACGTGCTCTATCTCTCCACTGCATGGATCTCTGTGAGGGCCTTCCTCTCTCCAGCATCGGAAAGTACACACAAGGTGCCAAAATGGTTACAGAATAGGGCTAAAATATGTTCTAACTTAAGGTCATGCCTCTAGTCTTAAACAGGAATATGTCCAAAAAAAAAAAAAAAAAAAAGAAAGAAAGAAAGAAAAAAAGAGCTGATAATTTTCCTGTTTGGGACTTTGGCTGGCTTCCTGTAACAATAAAAAATATAGCAGTCGACATATAGACAACTGAATATATACATGCTTGTATGCTGCCCTCTGACACAAACATTAATGTCTTATATAGATCTTTGAGGTTCTTTTAAACATCTAGTTACATTTTAAGGTCGTGTCCTCGGAGGTCACTGATGTAAGTGTATTTGTAGAAAGAAACAAACAGCTCATTGAATTTGGTTTCCCGTTTTAACATATATCAGTTAAATTAAATAGGCAATGTTATAATGTCTGGCAACAAACCCATTTTCTGATGTATAAAATTTGACTTTTCCCCTCTGTGTTTATGTCAGAGCTAATACACAAAGATAAAGTGCATATACCGTACTCTGCATATTTACTGAACTTTGGCAAGTCACTAAGAGCCAGTACTCAAATCAAATTAGAACCACCCGATTTATAAAACACCCTTCTAAACTGATCTTATTAAATTCAAAAGGAACACAGGGCTGATACGGAGCCAATCAACAACTCCTGCTTCCCACTGAGGAGCAAACATCAACCATCCCTTTCGAACCTTTGTGTTTTGCCACCATTGCAAACCTACGGTGAAAAGCTGCTCTGGTGCATTACTTAAACAAACAGGGTAAATGCACCCAAACATGATCATCTTGCTGCATGCTTATTTTCTCTGCAGGCACTGAGTATAAGGGAGCAGAGAGGTTTCTTTGCTTTTTAAAGGGATCTACTCCAGGTAGTTTGATTAATCTTCCAATTTGCTCCTACTTTGCTTTTAGCAGGCATTACTTTTTTTTTTTTTTTTTTTTTTGCATGATTCTGCAGTCATCTACGTGCCTCAATTTTGGTGAAAGGATTACTTGTATTTGGAAAGCAGGGTTGACCTTTGTTTAAAGGTTTATTTTCTGAAAAGATATCCCATCGTCCTCCTGAAATAGCATTTGTTTTGGAACAGTCCATAATCTGTGCTGGCCTGATTAAATCTTCTTGGTTTTTTGTTTTTTATTTTTTGTTTTTTTTTCCCCCCAAGTTTCCAAAGAGCAACAGTAAAAAAAAAAAGTTTTGGGGGTGGGATACAGGAGTGCGAAGAAGAACTCAACCCTCCTTTTGAATTATCATATAGAAAATAGTACCGATGAGATATATTTTCAAAAGCATTGGTCATATCCCCATTTAATTCTTATAAACAGCACATGAAACCTGGCAGTGCTGCAGTAGGGTCTGAATAAGAGAATAGCAGTTTACTAATTCCCTTTTAAAGACTAACAGAGAGTTCACAAACACAGTGTTGGCACGCTGCTTAATTCAGTTGCTCCATGCTTCTATGAGGGTTTATTGACTATATAAGGATCAAATAAGGGGTGAGCTGAAATCAGAAACACAGTATTCATTCATTTAACTCTGCTATAGTAGAGCAAATTCAGGGTGACTCAAGGGACACAATGTCTTGTAAAACATATGTACTTAATATAAGGGTCATAAAACTTATTAAATTAAAAGCTAGGTTAAAAATAGGAAGAAAATTTATGCTGCTGTCTAAAATAGCAATAATTTCCCTTTGGCCTTTCCCTTTCCAACTAATATGGGTTCTAGTTTTTTTTAAAAAAATAGTCAACTGGTAAAATCTTCATTCTTCACAGTGAAAGCAAGTCACTCTCTACCAGGTGAATTGTATGACTAATAACATAGCACAATAAATAGAGTAGGGGGGCTACTGCCAGCTGGGAGGATATATTGCATCATTGTTGACCACACACAAAAACCTATAGGCATCGACTTACTTTTTGGGAAGGAACAGAGGGTCATTCTTGGCCAACCTAGCCCAATGGAAAAGCCTTCTGGGCCACAAACTAAGGACAACAAAGGCAAAAATTCCCTTTTCCCTCCCCACAGAATGGCTTATAGCTGGTGGGATGGCTGGCAGGATCCTCTTTCCATGGTAGTACGTTGGTAGTGGGGTATAAGAAGCCCCTCTTGGATGGGTGTTGAAGGGTTACTTGAGAAAGTGAGAGACCATGCATCCTCTCCTGTCCTTGACAGACGTATCAGCAGAAACGAAGTGCTGAGATGAAGTCAATGTAATTATCCTGCAGTCCTGCAGAATGACAGCAGAATTTAGCTCCTTCGATCAAGGGAACCATTTTCTATTAGATACATGGTGTGGGTGTGGGGGGGTGGAGGGGTGGGAATAAGGCTTTGTGGCTTAAATCCTCCTCTCTAACCTCTAAGAAATCAAAGTGTTGCTGGGCCATCCTTGGTTCATGACACTGTCCAGACCTCTCCTAGATGAGAGCCCCTCTAATGTTTGCTCAATGGCGTAAGTTTTTAAGGACGAATGTAAAAAAACTCAAGTGTGCTGGAATTTAACATTTTTTCCATTCCTTCTGGTCTCTGAAACCTTATCATCACTTTTTTTTTTTTTTTTTCCCCTTGACTTCTGAATTAAAAAATGAGCTAAAAAATAATCCCAACACACTGAAATTTTTTACCTTTTATCTATGACTTTGTGTTGGCCAAGTCAGTCTTGTCTCTCCTTCATACCTGCCATTATTTTTGCAGTTCCCCATCTCCACTCGTTTGAACTGGCACTCAGCAGGACAAAGGCCTTGTTTTCTGGCATGTTTTTGTGGCACAGAATAATGCAACCAGCCTTGATTCCAGTCCCCTGTGTGCTATGAACATCTATTTTTTTGCACGCAATTTAAACAGTTCTGCACCCAAATCTGTCACCCGTGACCTCATTAAGTTACATTTAATCACCCGGGGATGCCCATCAGGCCTAACCCCATCATTTCCTGAGGAATTTTCCCCTGATTTACTTAATAGCTCTAAAGCGCTAAGCGGGAGACCTCCGGGTGCTGTTCCCTGCGAATGTTGGGTTACTGGCATTTGTACTGTGTTTTAAATAAACAGTGTGTTGCAGGCACGCTTGTTTTGAAAAATAAACTTCTGGGCAGAAGGAGCTAGTTCAAGTCGGAGCCAGATTGGTAGCGATTTGGCTTTCCCCTGCAGATGGGAAGAGGTCAGGCTGTTTTTTTGGGAGGGGAAATAAAAGCCACCCTTCCCCAAATAGTAGCTTGGTTTTCACACGGCCCAGGAAAAAGAAAAAGCTGCAATCAAAGTGCTGGCTCCTGGCAGGGTTGCTTTTGGAAGGGACAACAAGATCCTAGGAGACCTCAGAGGGAGAAGGTGGTTGAAGAGCAGCACTTTGAGAAAAATGTTTTAACCCAGAGTATTCTGCAGATTCTGGTTTCTATAAATCTTTATGGCCTCACACTTATCTCCAGTGCTGGGGAGTGGGACTTGATGTCTTCCTCATCACTATCTTCTGCTGGCTATGAGTGGCCCACCACCTTCATTCTATTCAGTGTGTTAAAGGCACTGACTCTTTGCTGGCTATTGTGTGAGCTTGGGTTGCCAGTTCCACGTCCCATGGGGAGGACTAACTTCAGGGATGAGAATAACCAGAAAAACAAACCAGGTTCTGTCCTCCCTAGCAAGAGTATTTCATGGTGGTAGTACTTTTTCTCTCTGGATTGTCATTGTTTTTAGACAAGTGATGGGAGGAAGATTAATCTTGCGTGTTCTCTGTTTCTTTTGAGGATTCCCCTTTCTATGTGTTTATAAATCATTGGATTTTGGCAGTAACATGGCTCCTTTGACTGTAAGCCTTGCAATGGGATAACAGAGGGTGGACATGACCAGTAATGGCAGCTTGCTGGGGCAGCAATGTGACAGCTAACCTCAACGTGGCTGCGGTTTCCCTACTAACTGGGCTGGATTTGGGCTATATCTGAGGAGGAGCTGGCCTTCCAGAAGGAAATCCTGAGCAAAGCTGTGCAGTAGCATTTGCAATATAGTTGTCTGAGGAGCACAAGATAAAGATCCTGAACACTCAACATAACCAGGTATGGTTGTGTATGTTAAAAAAAAATGTATACCCCCTATGTTTTTTGCTTGAAAAAACCTGTCATTTTGTGGGAGTTTTGGTGCAGAAGGAGGAGGTTCTTCCCTAAACAGGCACCTCTACGCTTCTCTCCTGTCTTTTCCATGAAAGACACTAAGTTTGATAGCATAGCATGCAGCCAATGAAATGAGTGTGGGTATCTTAGAGGGAAACGTTTCCCCCATGTGTTGCCTTTTACATTACACTTCTTACCTCTGAGAAAGTTCAGCTTGCTCTGCAGCCTCCAAAGAGCACCTTGTCCTGACATTTTCAGGAGGGCACAAGACCTGACCTTTAGTCCTGCTGATAGGATCACAACAAATTCACCGGCTCCATGTTCAGTGCTATTTCTTTTTCTTTTGTCTGGCCCACTGTGATGGAGAATGGGAGTGCTCCTCTATCCACCGCATCTCTATCCACTCCAAAGCCAATCATGCTGGTGATTAGGTGAGCGGGATAAAACCACATCCACTTATTCATTCTTGATGGCCAGTATTGTCTAAAATGGCTGCTGAAGTCCCACCCTGTCTTAGGAGGAGACTTCTAATGGTGGTCCTAGTTGAGCCAGGTGGGTGGTGTGGGTGCTTTCATGTATGCCTTATTAGAGGTGGTGTGGCAAAACGAGGTGTTCAGGTTTCTGAAGAGGCAGTCTTCCAAGAGCCCCAGGGCTGGACTACAATATGAATTGTTTGTCCATGGGAAGGGTCACCAATTAATTAGCATGGTTTTTGATTTTTTTTTAAAGAAGAAATTAAACTGGCAGCCCTTCTGAAATTTAAGTACATTGTTCGTCGTGTAATTAAAGATGAAATATTAGAGAAGTGGACTAATTATATACAATGCACTTGAGCCCAATTAAAATAGCATCTGCAGAGAACATGGGGGTATTCTCTTTCACTAATAAGAAATACTTTCTGAACAACAGAAAATAAAATAGCTAAATTGGATATGCAGTTGAGATTATAAATATCCTATTAGCATATAAAATGAAGATTAACCTTATTTAATCACTGCTTGCTTGATCATCAGAAGTCATGTTTCACCTCTATAATGTATTTGTATCCTCTCTCTAAAAAAAAAAAGCAAGCAGCATATTAATAAATTTAGCTAATTGGTGCTTTTTCTCACCTGCTCAGTGGAGCTGGTGGGGCTAACTGGCTGCCCCTAAACACTTGGCTCTTCCCCATGTTATCTGAAGCTCGAACTCGCTAGCAGACGTAATGTAGCACTTAAGATGTAGGCCTTGCTGTACAGCTGCTCAGCGGATGGGTTTGTGTGTGAGGCTATGGTTCACGTGGCATGGCAGTAGTCATGGCATTGAAAGGGCTGTGGGCGGTGAAGGTGGTGGTGGTAAGACACGGGGAAGAAAAAAAGGGAAGAAATGACGGATTTCACCCCCATATCAGCACGTGAGGACATGCTGTTATTTCCATCGGGTGACTCAGGAGGTCAGGCTGGCTGGGTTGGCCGTGGGCCCCTCGCTGCTGGTGTCCCTGATAGCCAGCTGGTGCATGAGGATCCGTGCGGCCTCCTCGGCAGGGAGTGCCAGCTGGCCGCCACCGGGGCTGGGAAGGAGGATGAGGCAGCCTGGCCTCGAACTTCTCCCATAAATATTCAGCTGATTCTGAGTGCACGAAGGAGAGCGGCTCTAAGCAAGTGGAAGGCTTTGGGCTGATTATCTGTGGGTTATTTTTGGCCAGGCAGGAAATGTGAAAGGTGAATGTTGCTCTCTGCAACCAGCCCCATTGTCCCCCCTGCACAGGGACCACTTCAGCTTTGTTTTGCCTCTGCGCGTCATGCTTTGGTGCAAGTGAGGATGTTGTTAGCAGAAATCAAAACACAACAACCTGAGCCAAAATCACCACAAGCTCCATGTCTCCAAACGCTACAGTGCCTAAAAGTGGTTGCCTCACCACAGCAGTTGTGTGGATGAAAATGGAGGCACAGAAAGATACGTGTTTGCTGGAAGCTCCTCTGCGTGTATCATTCACTCTGTGCAGAAGTGTGAATTTTCCTCCCTGTTCTACAAACGCTAGTCAAGTGCGCTGAGGGATGGCATTTTTATTTATCACATTCAAGGAGAGCCACAATTGGATGTTTTGCAACAAACTGGGCTTGGCCTGTGATTTACAGTAATGGGGAAGAGCACTCTTGGCATGGCCCTGGTGCTGCCAAGTCTTGTGATGGTTGCAATGATTTTTCCTAACTGCCACAGTGCCTGGAGCAAAGTGTTCGTGAACACTTTGGCTTTTTTTGTTGGTAGTGGCAGTGGAGGGCTTTGTTTTCTTGTATTAAGAGCAGCTTTCCATCCCTTAGGGAAGAACAAAAGAGCTTGGAATCATGTTCTCAGCATCCCCACAAAGACACAAAAGGCAGTAGGAAATTTTTTTTTTCCTTTTTTATTTTATTTTATTTTTTAAGGAACCCCCTATTTGTTTTCCCACGATTGGTTTGAGTCACTCTGGAAGGAGTTCATTTCTTTCCTTTGCTTGATGCCCAGCTCCTGGAGCACTGGAGATGGGCAGTGGCTCCAGGAGCAGCAGCAGATGCCTCTATGCTGTTCCTGCTGGGTTCTGCAGGGTGAGTGCTATCTGCAGGAGTTATTTGGGCTGCTGTAGCAGACATCCACCTTCGGCTGCTGTTGTTCATGCCTTTAAATCTCATTTACTGCTTTTAATTTCTGGGTTTAATGACAATTTTCCCCTCTTCCAGCAGAACAGGTTTAAGGGAACTAAAGCAGCTTGAAATATTGAAATATTTCAGTGGTGGCTGCAAGCAGTTCCTGCTCCCATTCCAGTCCTCCTGTGATCCACCACCTCCAGCAGCTTCTTCTTTGTATCCTGCTGCTTGCCCCATCCTTGTGCTTGGTCCTGGAAGTCACATTCGGCTCCAACCTTCAGCAAAACACCGGAGGCAAATTGAAAGTGACTGGGAATAAAATAGGCTCTGCTACTCCAAGGGATTTGAGGTGCTGTACTGTCAGAGAGGGTTGTGGGGAAGTAACTGTATCCAGAAACATATGGGGAATGGAGAGATCAAATACATGAAACGCAGCTGGCTGCCCACGTTCAAAACACAAGTGCAGGGACCCTGCTACAAAGGAATGAGGGGAAATACAAAAGGAGAATGTGAAACATTTCTCTGGCTTTCATGGCTGTTCATGCCGCGAGAAATCTCTCTTTGGGCTCCAATCCTTGATTGTTGATGTTTTGTTTCACTGCTGTTAGACATTTAAATCACCGTAATAGTCTTGAGCATAGGAAAGGTAACTTGGGGGACTTGAGTTTTGGTGGCAGGAGGGTTAAATGCTGCTTCCAGCATGGCCGCAGCCATAATCCTCCTTGTTTGTATCCTGTCCCGAGAACTGATGTGCTAGGTAAACTTGTTGTTTATAGCGGCCTTGTACCTCGTCTATTGGGCCAGGATGTTAAACCAAAATGGGGCTAGCAGGCGGCTCTTATCTACTTATATTCCATTAAGAGGAGCTCACTGATATGAAAGAGTTTTTGTTCCCCACCATGAAAGACCAAAAAATAGAATTCCCACAGCGCCGCAAAACTGTTAGTTTTGGGTTTTGCCTCCTGAGAAACCTGGTCCTTCAGTGAGACATCTCATCTCACTTCCCATGCAGCTATCCAACTCCTCCAGCAACCAGCAGCTCCCCCCATCAGGAAGATGTGCCCAGGTTGGATCTGTGGCCATGGCTGTGTTCTCTCCTGGTGGCTGCTCAGTTAATTCCTGGATTTGGTTTCCCCATCCACTCAGGTATCACTGTGGGATGGGGCTGGCTTTAACAAGGCAGGGCAGGAGGTCTGCACCCACAACATTAGAGGAGCAATGAGGAAGGGTCTTACGTTGCTGCATCCCTGCTGTCATTGACAGCTTGTTTTTGAGTCCTGGAACACAATTATTCCACAACAAGGGGAGAACTTTGTTAAATTGTAAATGAGTATTACTTCAAGCGCTCTGAGGAAATATGTTATTTCCCCATATAGCCCATACATTATTCCCACCTAGTTATGGGGCCTCACATTTCCTGGAACTATCAGGCGGACCTTAATTCTCCTCACACGACATCCCTTTAAAATTGCGGAGCTCTCTTAATCAACCTTTGTATCAGCTGCAAATTTGCAGTATGACCTAATTTGAAAAATGTCTCAAAGTGCTGACTCAAATGCTCGGTGAATAAAGGCCAGTCATTGCCACCGTGACACTAATGCAATGCAAAACAAAATCGAGTTGCATCAGCCGAATGTTAGTTTGCAAAAATATTAGTGATTGAAGCCACTTGCTGATCATGTTTTATTTATGTTTATGAGATTTATACTTTTTTTTTAGGGGGGGAAATCTGAAATGGCTCTAAAACTGAATTCCAGAGGAGAGGCATGAAGGAACTCCTTAATGGTGAAAATTCCCAGTCAGATATATACATCTAAGCTGCATCATTTGCACTTCATAATCCCCTCTCTTTTATAAAGCAGGAGGCAGACACATTATTTTAGACTTTTATTAAAATATTTATACAGCAACAGATGAAATTTCTCATCCTAATCTGTCACTTCACATTTTTAGGTTACGTTCCAAGTCTTTATCTTTTTTCCTTCTCTAATTGAAACACAGCTGATACTCCTTCATTCTCTGGATAAGTAAATGCCTTAAAATGACTAGAAATTACATCAGGACTCAAGAAAATAAAAAAGAAAGAAGGGATTTGGTCCAGAAATCTAACAGTTCACGCATAAAAATAGATTCTTCAAAAGAAAAAAAAAAGAATATAAAATATTACCCCACCATAGTTTTATTTAAATTCTCAAGAAAATAAAGTGAGTATAAATTATCAAGCTCTCTTTTGCTAGAGTTTTATCAAGGCGTTGTGTGTCAATTCCTTTTTGCTTTATCTCCTCTTTTTCATGCTTTCTCAAGGATATTTCTCTGAGCTATAGCAACCTGGTTGCAGAGGAACAGAGTACAGTTCTTAGTTGGTTTATCAAATATTGGCTGGTAGTTAACACTAGGACAACTTAGTTAGGAACCAGAGACCTACAGATGAAACAACTCAGCAGGAACTATTCTCCTCTGTGCTTGTTGTCCTTGTTTGCTTTGTTTTTTGGTTGTTTTTAATTTTAGAGGTTGAAACGTCAATAATGCAAATTGTCTAATATGTGCTGATAAAACGCCTATGACTATGTCCAAAAAGCAGACAAACACACACATGCACACAGGGAATGGGAAGACAGGCCATTAATTTAAAATTTAGAGGACCAATAAGTTTTTGATAGCGATGGGTTACTGTGCTAATGATTATTTAACTTGCTTCATGTTGGGTTAAGTGTGTATGGCTACGGAAAGTGGAATGCCTTGCTGAAGCGCTACAGGGAGATTTTTGCCTCTCAGATGTTATATTCCAAGCATGGGGGAAAAGCAGCTCGATTATAAAAAGCAATTGCTCCGTGATAGCCGATTTCAATCAGGAAGCAGGAGCTGGTCCAGTTAAAGAGATGAATTCTGCTATAGAAGGAAAAAAAAAAAAAAAAAAAAAAAAGAACAGAATCGAAACACTTCCCTGTGCCTCCAGTCTTCCTCAGCCTATGATTTTAGCTTGGCTATATTTATTATTGGTTGCAAGCATGGGGAGGGGAGAATTGCTGGATGTTTTACCTTGCTGGTTATTCTCCTAATTCTTCACAACCTTTCTTTTTTGCTGTTGTTTTATTCCATTTATTTTTTATCGAACGTGTCTTCCCATGATAAGATACTCTGTTGTTTGGGGTTTGTTTGGGTCCTTCGAGCTCTGAGGGACATCTGCATGTACTATTCAATAACACAGAAAACATCCTTTTCAACTAGAAAATAGTAAAAAAAAAAAAAAAGAAAGAAAGAAAATAAAAGAAGGGCAATAAATGTTTGATTTTTCTGTAAATGATTTGCCGACTTTTTTTTTTTTTTTTTTTTTCCTCCATCATTCTCCAAGCACAGCCCAGTTTTATCCTCTGTCCTTCTAAACGGACTGCACTTGCTAAGCTCCCCATTTCGGGTTTAGTGCTACATGCGGCAGACTTCTTCCCCGTCGGACATAAGAGCTACCGCTTGTGAGTATTTTGTGTCCTTCACCTCCCCTGGAAGGCGGTGTGGGGATGCTGGAACCCTCATAATTGTCACAGGTTGGGAGAGGACGGCCGAGTGACGGCTAATGATCAGGGAGCTGGAATTCGGAGACAAATGCTAAACATAATCAATATATATAAAAGGAGAATTATTTTCTTTTTTTTTTCCCTAAAAAAGAGGCAAAAAAATGCAATGAAAATTTATGACCTTAACATTCCTTCAGGGTCAAGCAATTTATCAAATTCTCTCACTTTCTGGTTTCAATTACACAGCTATTGTGGAAGGAACTTATTTTAGCAGGTTCATTTGCCTCAGTAGGGAATACAGGACTTTGGCCTAATGCTTCACCTTTAGTGCAGGCCATTTGAGCCTTAGAACAAATACCAATCATCACTCTTTGGGAAAAAAAAAAAAAAATCTGCATCGGCGTGGCCTATTGGAATGGGGTTTCTGTCAAGGTAAACGGTTGTCGGCAATGACTGTGGTAGAGTGGCGATAAATCCCATTTTATTGCTGAAAAATTCCAGCTTCTCTCCATGCCTGACAGCTCCCCACATTCTCGTACCCATTTGGGCAATTTCTGACTCTGTCCATCTGGTTCTTATTACCTCTCAACCTGCCAGTGTCTGATCCAGAAAAAGTGCAGGTCAAAAACAGGGGAAAGAAACCAAGGTGATGGACAAAACAGAGCGAGTGATTGAGGGACTGCGCTGCTCTCCCACCCTCCCTCCCCACTCCACAACAAAAGTGCTGGGGGTAGGGTGACACGAGATCAGGAGAGGTTATTAGCTTAATTATGAAGTTGCCAGAAACCTCCTTAAAATGGAACGCTAAATGGGTGTTAAGCCACATGCTCAAAGCCCCGGTAACACCATCTTTGATGCTTGTCCGGGACACCCAGAGGCACCTGACTAAATGCAGCCTTTGGAGAGATGGGGGCAAAGCCCCCCAGCCCTGATAGTGGCTGTCCTGTTGTGCTCATTCCCCCTGTGGCTTGTGCCAGTGCATGCGTCAGCCTCACCTCCAATGGGTTGCTCTGGGTTGAAAATTGCAGCAGGAGGTCAGATAAATGCAATTAAAATTTAATTTAGGAGGAAAAAAAAATAAGTAGAAGGTGGACTACAGAAAACTGAGCAGAAAGAAAAATCTTCACCTCCATGCAATGCTCTTCGTGTGTCAGAATCCAAGCCTTTTTTACAAAGTTCAGCTTCTTACAATCCCCCCTCTGCAATAAGCATAGGGAACATTTGGGCATTTTTAAAATGTAAAAACAAACAGCTGAACCCAGGACAACTGAACTTCTGTTTAATCAAAGTGAAATAACATGAGAGTATACTTCTTCTCCCAGTAACAACTGTGTTGCATAGTGTTGGCCAAGGCTCCACCAGTGACAGCAGGAGACGTGCCTTGGTCCACCAAGCCATACTCTCCTTTCCAAGAACTCAAGAGAATTTAAATTATCCTAGTTATTGCTCATTTATAAACGTTCATTCTGTCTGAAACACTGCATTTTTCTTGCTGCATCTTGTTCCCCAGCAGATCGCCACTCTAACACATGGCCTTGTGCAAGCTTTACATAGAGTCATGTTTCCCAAGGATGTAAGGAGATTGAAACTTTTCAGAGCTGTCTTCTATCACCAAGGTCTGACTTAATTCCAAAGGGCAAGAAATATTGCTTGTGCCCTACAGCCTGCTCTGAATTTGCCCCTGTGTTCTTTGAAAGTCCCATGATAGGTGCCCTCCATGATGGGATGTGCTGCTGGGTATTATGGTTGGACTATGTGCCTGAAGGCTGTGGATTAGGAACCCCCCATAAGACATCCCCAGGTCTAGATGGATGTGGGGACCTGCTTGAGTACTCAAGCAAAGAGTGCTGGTCGTGGCAAACGCACTGGTTTCCAGTGGAGCCTCTAGGCATTGAACAGAGAGAGAGACAAGAGAGGAAACAGAGGGAAAAGCATGGGTTCCTACCTTGGAATGAATCGCTTGAACATGAGACATGTAAAAACGCAGCACCCAGCTCCTCACCACCTCTCCTCCCACCTTTTCCCCCAGGTGTCACGGCGTCCATTTACAATAGGTGGTTTTGGGGATGTGCTTTGATGGAAAACGCCTTCCTCTCCACCAAAGGTGGTCAAGTAACGGCACTGGGAAATCGTGAATATTTGCCACAGATTTTTTAAGAATTATTTGCTGTACTCTTTTATCTTTACCCCACGGGAGGGGGGCACACACACTGCCGGCGGGTGGCACGCTGGCTCTAGCAGCACAGTGCAGGGCGTGTATGGGAGCGCTTGCTGGAGGGCAGCTCTCACCCACCACTGTGCGTGTGTCCGCGAGCCTGCTTGAAACAAAGAGGCTCTCACCGGGGAAGCCCCAACTTGGACAATGCAAATATTTCAGCATCCAAACGGTTAATGGTGAGTATTATAGCTTCAAAAGAGCCTATTGGCTAACCCTCAAGGATGCCCTGCAATTGTTAAACTCATCAGATGAAACTACTCTTCTCAGCTAGCCCTTACATTTGTCTGGCTAACAGTAAAAATACTATAATAAATCGGGAACATATGTTGCCAGACAAGAATAAGTGATATAAATAAAGAGTCAAGAGACATAGCCCCTCAAGAACAATGTGTAAAGATTTAAACTTTCAATGTATTAGTTAATCTAGGAACATTTTAGGAGTAACTTGAAAGCGGTATTGTTTGTTTATATCATTCCTTTTTTTTTTTTTCTTTTCTTCTCTTCAGATTGCATTTTAAATCAAAATGCTCTCCATGACTGCCTGCTTTGCAGCACTAGGGTAAGTGCCATTTTTCCACAGCTTAAACAAAAATATGCCTAAGAAATTTATGCCAGGAAGGCATTTTGTTGATTTTTGTTTTATGAAATATGCACATTGTTGTTAAAAAAAAAAAACAGCCTTTCCTTTTTTTTTTTTATTTTTTATTTTGCTCCAAATATGTGAAATTGTGCATTTGCAAAACAGAGCTGCTCTCATGTAAGCTAATTCTTTGGTGAGGTGACAAGGCTCCAAACTTGTAATAAATTATCAATGGCAGCATTAGGAAAGAAAATATAAAACCAAATATGCTTTGAGAATTGACTGAATATTTTATTTATCTTTTTTTCTTTTATTGAGGCATCCTTTGAAAAATGGCACAAAATAAATAGTTTTGCAAAGCAACAATATAATCAATCTCTAAACGAGAAGATAAATCAAGGATTTCATTAACTGCTGGTAGCCAGTTTAAATTGTAGTCTTGTCCATAATGTCTATCTATCTATGTATGTCCAAGTTATATTAAAAACCTTTAAATGGCTTTGTAATATCAGCTACATCTAGCTATTATAATAATTAATGATACTGTTTTATAAATCAATATATGTATTCTTGATAAATTCATATCCAGTTAATGGTGTAATTTAAATAAAAAATTAATGCAATAAAGGACATACTGGAATAGGCAGGAAATCTTTAAAGGTTAAGAGGCAAATTTGTCTAAATTCTTTTCTTTATACCTATTTTTGAGAAAGCGCCCATTGAAATTCAGCTGCAAGCAGGCTCGCTCTTACGGCCACGCTCTGGCCATTAGTTTTGGATTATCAGCAGCCGTGGAGTTTTGCAGGCAGATGCAACGCGAGGTCCTTCAGCTGAGCGAGCGCGTCCCTCCCTGCTCCCTAATCCTGCTGCCGAACTGCAAACAAAAGTCATGGGAGGAACGTGCCGGCCTTTGGCCAGGAACAGAAAGGGGGGAAACGTGCTGTTTCCAACGCTCCCCATTGATCCCATCTTTGTAGCGTCGCTGGGATTTTTGGCTTATTGTATAAAGTGTAAAAAAGGTAAAATGTAAATATTTTGTCCTGGGTGTGGAGCGTGTTGAGAGGAGCACGGAAACCCTGCAGCCTGTGCAACGCAATAAAAATCTGTTCTTTATCTCTTGTTTTAAATACAGTTAATCCAGTTTATTCAGCAAACACATCTAAGAGCAGCTTAAGGGGAAAAAAAGCTGGAAATCGCCTTTTCATATTTCTAGATGGCGCGCTGGTGAGAAACCGTGGCTCAGTTCCTTTGCTTTTATTTACAGTCAGTGACCACAAAATGTACCTCTAAGAATAACACGGGATTTTAATAGGCAATATTAATTGTCCTTACCATAACTTTTGATCTTAAATGTTTAAAACAAAAGCCCGCTGCCTGTTTATACACTGGATGTTTTATGAAGGATCTCTTTTTGAAATTATGCAAAACACGAAGCTTTGTCATCTGCCTTGACACGGTACAGAAATGTCACTTTAATCTGCTGAGGGTTTTTTTTTTTTTTTTTGACGTTTCTCTCAACATTGCTCTGCCTTATTTAGAGCAGCAGCAGCGCTCTGCGCAGTTTCCTTTGACACTGATGGGTATTTCAAAACACTGCGTGGAAGGGAGGGAGGAAGAGAAAGGAATTTGCTGCCAGTCACCTCAGCAATGCAGCTACACGAGCGATTGCTATTTGCTCAAAGTTTACATTTCCAATGAGCTTTGGATGTAAAGCTGCATTATCCTCACGCTAGCTCCGAGTTTGGGAACGTAGGGGGGAATCGAGGAGGATGATGATTGCTGCATGTGGAAGCACGCTTGGGTGTTAGTAGCATTGCCATTTAAAGCCTATTTTGGTTTTCGGTGGAACTAGGAGCAGGAGACGCATCGCCATCCCTCAGAGGCTCAATTTAGGCTTTATAGGTAAAGCATCAAATGGGAGCTTCCAGCAATGCCCTGAAATGTATTGCACATCCTCAATATCTTCATTTTGAAGCGTGCCTTGTTTTTTCCCCTCCCGGGATCGCTCGTGTGTCTCTCCCCAGACAAAGCAAGGACAAGCCGCATTCTTGAAAATTATCTGCCTTACAGATCGCGTTCCCAGGCATGTCCCTGCATTTTATTACCACGGAAAACCCCTTAATGGTATCACAATTTTAGACTTGTTAAGTGGACATCTTCCTTATATTTAACTGCAAACAAAGTGACTTCATTTAGGGGCAGGAGGAATGAGAAAATGCTTTGGGATGATTAGAAACATAAGTTTCTATCTTCTGTCACCCGATCCTATCAATTATTCAAAACCTACTAAATTTAGATGTCTGTTCCTAAAACATTGTTTGTGCTCGTTCGCTAGAAAGATGGAGGCAGTTGATAATTTGGCTAAATTATGTGCTTGAGCCCAATTATTACAAATGAAACAAACTCTTTTTGCGCCCATGCAAAGTCAAAGTCAGCGTTTTGGTTTGGCATTGCCAAAATTTCCTGGCTCCTTGTGTGAGCAATTATGGTGAGGCTTGGGCCCACAGATGTCGGTGTGGATCAGAAATGCCTTGCCACCGGGCTGCTAAAAGCAGTGAAGGGTCTAACGCAGCCCCAAGTGGTGGTTCCCTGGGCATGAAGCCCAACTGAAGTGCTCAGTGCTGCCACAAGGCAAGCTGGGGAGACGTGGGGTGGGCACTCCGTGTTGGGTGGGCAGCCCAGCTCTGCCACACCTAACACCACCTCGTAATTGCTGTATCATCTCCTCTGCTGGAGGAGATGCTGGGCTGAGGCAGAGACTGTGGGAGATGGCATGAGGGCATGAGAGCTGATTGCAGTGCCACTGCCTGATGTGGGAGAAAAAACAAGCCAAAATAATAATAATAATAATAGTAATTAAAAAAAAAAAAAACAACAAAGATATCCGCCCTGCAGAAACACCACCAAAGCGTTTATCTTGCAATTCCTGAGACATGGGCAGCTTTCAGGAGAAAAAAAAAAAAAAAAAGAATACTTTTATAGTTAGAAACCCAGGCATTTGAAAGCAGCAGAAAGCAAATGGCACGAGCCCTGCCGTCCCCCACACTGCGGGGAAGGCATGCGGGCACGATGCAGGTCCCTGCTTTACAGCCCGGCATAAAGGCAGGCGAACAGAGAAGGAGGGGAAAAACACACACGCACAAAAACACAAAACAAAGGACGTGTAAGCGCTTTCATTTATTTTGATAATCCTCCTCCTGCTCCAGAGCGTTTTGCTGTCTTTGTCAAAGTGAATGACAACAATTTGGCCAACTCTCTCTGAGCTGCGCTCAGCAGTGACAGGCAAATTATCAGAGGCCCTGCACTCCTTATTATCGGAGGAGAAGTCATCAGGAGGACGTGCGGAGGATCCCTCTCCCCTGTCACTATTTGTCAGTGGGACAAGGGCCACTGCTATGGGTAGCTGACAGGTAATTTCAACAATAACAATTACTCCTATTACTGGTGTCATAAACAATTCGCCCAAGGCATGACAATAGCAAAGCTTTATAATTCAATGCCATATAAATAAATGCCAGCAGGTAACAAGTAATTTAGCTCCAATCAGGCCTCGGCCCTGGCATTAATATTGTTATTGCAAGAAGATGGAAAATTGAAAAAATTCAATATGTTAATGAATTAAGAGGGGGTCAGAGGCTAAGGGAGGGGAGGAGTGAGCAGGGAGGGAAAAACAAAAGCAAAAGCGACAAAAAGCCATGGCCGGGCCCAGCCCCACGCGTGGCACTGCATGCACTGCAGGCAGAAAGGCACAGAGCTGCTCTGATTGCTGCACTATAAACAGAGCCCTGGGTGACACGTCCTGCACGGTGCAGATTTAACAGAGGGGAAAGGTTTGTTTAAAGCTCCACCACTTCAGGGTACGCTCCGTGGTTCCCTTCAGTTTCATCTTTTTCAGCCAGCTCTGTTAAAGCACTGATCCTTATTTATCAGGAAGAAGGATTTCCCCATCCTTGCCCTGTCCCCCAGTGCCCTGCCCAGGCCTCCCGTGGAACCCACAGAGCAATGGGCCCGGGTTCAGTGCCTCACTTGGCCCATTCTGCAGGTTTATCACTTGTCCAGCCAAGACAATGCGGCATCAGCCTGACAGCAGTAAAAGAATTTGAAGAATCTCTAATTAGGAGAGCTGCGGAGCAATTAACGCATGTCAAATTTCACTTCATCAAGTGCCACTCTAATTTTCCCACTAAAAATTAATGGACTTTCGTGTGTGTGTGTGTGCGTGCGCGCGTGTGCGGGTGTGTGTCCCCTCAAGGCAATGTTGATTCAAATCTGCTCAAGATGCAGCGTTGCACAGCTAAGCATCTTCTTGATTACAACCCGCCACACTTCTAACTGCTTTCATTCTCACTGCCACAGATACTTTGTCAACAGTCAAATTACGCCACGCTGATAACAATGCATAATGGTCTTCCTCAAAGGAGGCTCCTGTCACGGAGCAGCCTTTCATAAAAATGTACCATTTTCTTCCCCAGGAAATATATCTGTCTGACAATGAAGTTTTTGCGGTTTCGGCATTGGCTGCAATGTAATCCTTTATTTCTCCCCCCTCCCCTGTTTCTCCCTCTCTCCCCCCGGCTCCTGCTGTAATTTATTTATTTTTGAGCCCTTCTGAAATCACGGCAGGGCACTGTTTGAAGAGCCATGCAGAATGGAAAATATTTATAGTCACTGTTTGTACTGCTTTTGCTGAACCACTTTGCTCCAAGACATTTTCAAGAGCAACGTGCACTCTCCAATACTGGTGACTTCTTTTTCTTTCTTTTCTTTTTCCCTCTCTCTCTCCCCCGCATTTAGAAAGGTGTAGGGCAGGCTCCTGCCCTCCCATCTGGAGCATGAGCCCTGCTGACGTCAATGGGAGTTGTGCCCGCTGCTGTAAACATGTTGGGACATTCTCTGATAATGGATGGGGTTTGGGTTCCGCGTGGTGCCAGCGTCCTCCGAGGCACCCAGGACAAATCTCCTTTTTGTCAGAGCAGAGGGCGAGAGCCTGCCTGGGTCTGCCTCTGGGCTCCCTGCTCCTCACTTTTGCTGGGAGATCGATATCAGCAACAAGGAGAGGGGTTGATATGAATAACATAGCCTAAAGATTATCTTTTTCCCTTGAAGTTTTGGAGTATATTTCAATACATTTGTCTTCTCACAAACCTGAAGAGCAAATATGACTCTTCCTGCTGCAGGGTTGCTATGAGAGAACAAGTACTCCCATGGTATTGCTAGGGCATTCACACCTTAGTGCGTGCCTGCATTATAAAAAAAATCAACACCACAAAATACGTATTTCCCTTTATCCATGCCACCTTTCCATCGCCAACTTCTCTCCTGCTGCACACAAATGATGCAAAAGCAGCAGGTAATGTTGCCCGCTCCACCCCATGCTCCCCTACACCCACCCCTTCCCTTCAGACACCGCCATCCTGCAGTTATTAACCCTTCCTGGCACCTCTGGAAGTGGAGGGTTGGGGGTTGCTCCCCTCTCTTCATCCCTGCCGAGGCAGAAGAGCAGCACCGGGCTGCGTTAACAAAGCCTGGCTGGGTCGGTGCACAGGGAGCACATAGGGACCGCAGCCCTAAAAATTGTAATGCCGCTTTTAAACAAAGCCGAGAGATGCACTCTGCCTCCAAACCCCTTTTTTGCAAGGCGGGGAGAGGGGGGTAGAACCAAAAAACGCTGTCGTAAAAATAATAGGCAGGGCTGTAAATTAAAGAAAGAGAGAAAGAAAAATGGGATGATATAACGCATCCTGCGGTAATCAATTTTACCTCCAATATCTGCTTTTGTTTTCAAAATGCTAAATAAACAATACATAATGCATCTCTCATCAGCCAAAACCATGAGGGCTCTGTGCTCAAATAACAGGAAACATATTCAATTTTCCTAACAGAAGACAGTTCATTAAGCTGTGCCACATCAAATAAAACTTTAATTTCTCCAGCATCGGAGTCGCAATGAAAGCAATTGAGGAAGATGAGCCATATGGTACTTCTATCAGCAAACACATATTGCTCATTCCCCCAAAGTTTTCTAATTCTGCTCCCCAGACCTGTGTAATATAGATAATGTGCTCTGAGCGCAGCAACCATGAGCTATCTGGTGTACACTTCTAATACTGTATTTAATGGGAAATAATGAATCATAAAAGCCTTGCAGAAGACGGCTTTTGCTAACCTAAATCTCAGCTGTAATTTCATTGTTCTGTGCCTAAGATGCTGCTTGCCCTTTTCAAACAACAGCGGTTGAACATAATTATGCCGCCGCGAACCTGGGCTGCAAAAAGAGCGGCTCCTGGCCCTACCAACTTCCATTAACTCCTGAAGCCCCACGCCGGGGCGCCCGGGTGCAGCAGCCGGCTCCCAGGGGCCAGGGCAACACTCCGAACCGCTTCCTCTCCGATCTGGCCCCAAAATCGCCACAGGAGGCTGTGAAAAATTAGGAGATCTACTTGACATCGGGAAATCCGACACTTGCCTTCTCTAACATCTCTAAGTAACATAGCTGTATAGCGTAGTAAGAGATGGATTTTTTACGTGTATATATATATTTTTTCCCTAAAAGGTAAGTCTATTTTTCTTTTAAAAATTGTGCTTGGTGCCTCGAGCAAAGACACCAAACTTTATGGTGTTTGTGCTCCCTTTATAAATGTGTAACAGCATATGTAATGGTGCTGTCATTGTAGGGGCTGCGCAGCATCGCTGTGCTGCCTTGCTCTGCCTTTCTCTCCGTGTTTCAGCTAATGGCAAGGGATGGGGTTTGCTTTCTGTAGTCATCTGTACGGACACATGTGGGGGCTGTAAGGGCAGAGGTGAGAATACAAAGGTGTTATTTGGGAGTGACCAACTCTGCTTAAAAAATGCCTTAAAGTCATCTGAAGGCAGCCCCTCGCTCTCCACCCCCCGCCACCCAATGCAGGGCTAATTTAAAACATGGTCTAGATACACTAATTCTGCATATTGAAAGCATATTTTAGCGTCCGCGTTTGTTTTGGCAACGGACGAACCCCAAACAATTACATTTAACAACAAGAAGACTTTTTATAAAAAGTTAGCAATCGCCTTTTTAAAAAGCTTATTAAAATCAGCATGCTCGATGGCTGCCTCTGCGTTTGCTTGGAGGCTTGATTGCGCTCATTAACGCTGCCTGCTCGGGAGCTGCTTTGGGAAGCCTCACGCCTGGCTTTTCTCCTCCGTGCCCCCCACCACCCGTTGACCCTCAGTTCCCTTCACGAGCTCCTAAATTTCAGCGCACCCAAGCCCCGCGCAGAGCCCAACAGGTACCGGGAATGGCACCGGGAGCCTCCAGCCAACCGCACCAAGCAGCGATACCCCCAGCCGGTGGAAAAACAAAACAGCGCATTGATCATCGCCCCTGAATGCCTTAAAAACAAATGTTTAAACAGGTTTTTTTTGAACCGGCGCAGAAAGCCTCTGCATGCTCCGCTGGGTTACAATAACAATGGTCTATTGCAATGTAAAACAAGCTGGAGGATAAAAAGGTGCTTTTTGTTACCATTTTATCAAAGCTGTTCATCTTCTAGCTGCAGGCAGCATTTTGCTGGAATTGCAGATATTTCTCTGTCCAGGCTCCTTTGTTTGTGCATCTCATTTGCATATATTTATCTCCAGCTGAGGGTGCTTTCAGCTCATTACGGCCTCCCCTCGCATTATTTCATAAGCCAGCTGCTGGGAAGGATTTCACCTGTGGTGACTGAGAAAAGAGGGGTGAAAAACCAAATTCTTCATAAAAAGGAAATCTTCTGACTTTCTTCCCCTATAAATGGGCACCATTTGTGTTAAACAGCCTCTTGTCATGATAGATGCCTCCTGGGGTCAGGGGGGAAAGTTGAGCTGAAGGTCAGCAGTAAAACAACAGACAAACCAGACGCCAAACTGGTTCCTGAGCTGTCGGTGGGAGCCGCGGTACAACCAGGTCTTGAACCTTTTTCAACCTCTAATAAAACAGGGGAAGAATCTGAAGTGGATCAACCAGGCCCCAGAGGAAGCCGCACGGAAAAACACAAATAATATCAATATCGCGCAGCCACGGGAAACAATGGGGCAGCGCTCGGCGTGACATGCACGCTGCTATTGTTTCAAGAGCTGGGGAATTAATTCCACTTATTTATTTAAGGCGTGTCAACTAGCTGCCTAAACCTGTTTCGGTGTCAAGATGAATAAAACTTTTATGGCTCATAAAATAGAGCCATTCATCTCAATGTTCTTTGTGGTGCCTGTTGTATTTTTTTTTTTCTCCTCTCCCCACGGCAAGCTCAGCCTGGCGTCTCGGCGTTACCGGCTCACTCACACCAGTGCTGCGCTGGGCTGGCATCCGGAGTGGGCAGCATCCCCATGTTTCTGCTGGGTCTTATTCTTCATGAGCAGGGATGTTGATGCTTGCTGCCCGTGCTCTGAGCTCTGCTATTCTCAGGCACACGGTACAGCTCAAAAAGTAGTGATGGAAATGCACGATCAGACAATGGTAACAGCAGTGTGGTCACGTTCCTATTGCATCCGCTGCTTTTCTGCTGCTTTTATTTGGGCTTTGGAATGAGCAGCACTACGTGCACATAGGATGGGCATCGCGGGTGGCAGTGGCTGAGTGAAACTCCTGTGGATGTGACTCATTGCCATGAGGCCCCTTCCCCTATCCCCATCCTCAACCCCACAATGAATTCATATCACCTACAGTGCTTTGGACCAACAGGTAATAAACTCCAATAAAGCACGCTTTTTATCAGGGAGAAAAAAAATCCCATTAATTATAGTTCATGACTACTCTAAACCAAATGTTCAAATAGTAGTTGGAAATGATGCATAAAATCTCAGCATGTTCTGATAGGTTATAGAGTTGGTGGTTTATTGCAATGTAAAACAAGCCACAGGAAGAGAGGGTGGTTTTGTTTACCATTTTCATCAAAGCTGTTCATCATGTTGATATACTTATGCTATGTTGTGACCCCTACGTATGCTGCGTTTCATTTGTTTATTTTCTAGGTTGTTGCCACTTTTGCTGCTTTTCACGTCAGAGAAGTCGGGTAACGCGGGGCCCTTTGAAATATGTCTCATCTGAACTAAACTTCTGCCTGCAAACCATAGATGTAAGAAATATTTATTATGGCCGAGCAAGGCTTTCCTTTTCCTTAATCTGGGGCAATTAGTACCTGAATAAACACAGACTGAGCAATTCACCTCCTCACAGCATAACTGCACTTTAGAGGAGTTCCTCAGCTTTGCCCAAAGAAGCAAAGCTCCCACTGAAGCACTTGGAGCTCACTTTCACCCTGCACAACTGCCTGTAAACCCTCTGACTTCTAATGGAAAACCCTTTGCACTCCCCCAACTCTGCACTCCTCAAACCACAGCCAGGCCTGGCTCTCTCCCCCCGAAATCTTTCACCCCTCTTCTCATTTTTCCTGGGCTCTAATCTAATCACTAATTCCTTTGCTTGGCCAAATAGTTAAAAATGTTAAGTGCTGGCAGTTCCTCCTGCCTCCCCCCAGTATCTGTCTCTGTTTATGGAACGGGCCCTGGTTTCCTCCTTCTCTTGTTCAGCTGTAGGTCTTCAGGTCGGGAGACTGTAAATACACACAGTGCTGCCCCGACCCATAAATCTGAGCAAGGGGCAGCCCTATATATTCAGATAAGCCATGCAGAGAGGGGAAAAGTTAAAAAAAAGGGGGGAAGAAATAAAGAATAAAAGCAAAGTAAGGCAAAGGCAATGCAGCAGCTCCATGACCATGCCAACAGGGCATATGGGATGCCCACCGCCGCCCTCTGTTTGTGCACAAATTGTCACAAAATGCATTTGGTTCTCTTAGGCAATGAAATGAAACCCCAGATCTCTGTGGCTTTCTGATGTGCCTTTCTTTCCCCCAGCCCTTTGTTGGTTGATTCCTTCCCCCCCTCCCATTTTATTTCCAGCACCTCTGAAGCTTTCAAGGGAACAGTCCCCCTGTTATTGCTTCTCAGCTCCAAGGTCTTAGAATAAATAACATTGTTATTACTCACTTCACCAATTTCCAAGAAGAAATATTGCCGCAGCAAATGCGAGCAGCACTAATATTTGCAAAGTGATAAATGGATTGCTACATACCTTCCCGTCTGTGTGGCCTCCAGCCATCCCCAGGCCAGCTCCATCTCCTTGGGCGCCTTTGAACAGAAGGGGCTCCAGGCACGGTGCCTTGCACCGGATCCCCTCCCTCAGCCTCCAATTGGGAGAGGAGCTCAGACCTGGAGTTAGGTACCGGGGGAGATGGCTGCCCTGCCCGCACATACCTGGCAAATAACATATAGTTTAAGCAACAGTTTTATCTACTTCTCAGATGCGGTGCGAACTCTTCGATTGCATTGAAAACAAAATCTCCAAATTCAATTATTCCTGGGACATGAGTCATGCTGAAAAACACTTTAAATGTCTGGTAATTAAAAACAAACCACAACCTCTTGCTTCACCCTACAGTGGCTGCTCCAGCAAAGCAAGCCAGACTGCCACCAACAATGGGCCACTGAAACCCTGCTTTGCTCTCCTCCGAAGAGCTCATGTTGTCCGCCAAGCCCTTCCTGGCTCCTTGCATCCCGATGACATGTTCTCAGCTGAGCCCATTGCAATTCCAGGCTATGCTCCAATGGCTATAGTTATTTCACTTGTTTGGCTACTTCATTGCTTGGCTTGAGCTCTTTGGCTTAGGCAAGTGGCTTCACCTGAGCTCACTCAGGCGTCAGAAATGGTGTAAAAATGGATTTTCTTGTGTAGACCAATATGCAGCTGCTCTGGAGCATCGTCTCAGTGTCCTTGTGGTTGTGTCACATTCTCTGTGCAGCAGGGGCAGTGCCAGGAGCTCTCACTGGGCATTTGTCCCCAGCCCTTTTCTTCTGAAGAGGCTGGCAGGAGCCTTAGGGAACAACTATCAGCATATAGAGGTTATGTGCACATGGCAAACAGCATCCTATGGCTTCTAGATGGGTTGATGGGTGCACACAAAGGTTCCTGCAGTGCTGGGTGAAGGTGCGGGCACAGTGTGGCTGTGCTGATTCATGGAGACAAGTCTGCACCCGAGGGGATGGAGAAGGTGGTAGACTGAAAACCTGGGCTACATATGTATGTATATATACATGTAAATGTACATTTTTTTCTTTATTTTCTTTTTTTCCCTAAGAAATAACTCTAAACTGTAACATGGAAAGTGAACTTGAGAACTGTTGAAAAACAATCACTCAGAAATTGTGGGCAGAGGTACAAAAGGGTTGAGCAGGAGACAATAAAAATCTGTCTGGCAGTTTTCCTCTTGACCGAGGTAAATAACATATTTTCTTTTTTGTTGTTGTTTTTAAGATAAGACAAATTGAAATGAAGGCCATGAAACATAGATAAGGAGAGAAAGTCCTTCGGGATGGGCTTGTAAAAGCTCATGCAAAGTACATACAGTTGGGGAGTAGTAATAAAAAGTGATAGTTTGTATTGGTTTCTAATCAAAGGCTTAATACACCAACCATTCATAATGCTCATAAATGTCTGTGCACTGTTATACAGGCATGAAGCTATAGATACATAGATGTGAATGTACATATATATATATACTTGCATACTGTGCAGATATGCATGTGCTTATATATACAACAATGCTTATTGATGGATGAATAAGTGTATGTATTAATATCACAGAGACACATACGTGTAAGCAAAACCATGCACACAACTGTGGATTCTACCCCAAAATACACAGCTTGCCACCAATGAAAAAGAACAAGGAAAATTGCAAAAAACAAGGAAAAGTGCAAAATTATCTCAGGAAAAAAAAAGATGAAAGGAAGTGTCAGGGTGAGAGCTGCAGCAGTGTCAATATAGGGAGCCATCCCACTGCTTGCAAGCATTCAGAAATCACAGAGCACTTACTAGCACCTTTCCCAGCCCAGAAGCAGGCAGGGAATGGCTTGAGACTGTGATTTTGGGGCAATTTGTGCCGATTCCTGCTGCCCCAGCAGGCAGGATGCCCTGAGAGATTGGCCTCAGCCAGGAGCAGGAAACATGCAGGTAAGAACAGTCAAAATAATTGAATATATACATTCATATGCACACATGTTTCTCTAAGCAGGCTTTGAAAGGAGGAAAAAAATCGTGTCTTCATTTTTATTATTTCTTCTCCTCAAACCTTAAAAAAAAAAAAAAAGCCAAGTCAGTTCTTATTTTATCCAGACCAGTTCATAAATCCCAAGTCATAAATCCACATGATATCCCAGGCTGCTGGATTTTGCATTTGGAGCCCTGAAAGACTGATAGCTGAAAGATTTATAAGATCCCAGGTAGCTGGTGTGCTCCCACCAGCCCCACTGCTGAGGGTCCGTGCACCCCAGGACACTGGGAATGTGTATGGGGACATTGTACATGGGCAGCTGCCCCTGGGATCCTGGTTCTGGTTGGAATGAATGTGTGCAGAAGGATACAACCTAGTCCTTTGGGGTGGCCAGGGCATGTAGAGGCTTTTCCATGCTGTGAGATGAGGGCACTGGGAGTGTGGAATTTGCTGCTACCTCCTTCAGCTGTACTGAAATTTTGTTCCTTGTGGTGCCATTTAATAGGAATGAGAGTTCAGTAGGAGTGGAGAATCACTGCCGGCATTTCCATAGGGCCAAAAGATGAAGAAGAAGGGAATGGGAGTGCCCCTCTGGAGGCATTCAAGGCCAGGCTAGATGTGGCTCTGGGCAGCCTGGTCTGTGGTTGCCAACCCTGCACATAGCAGGGGGGTTGAAACTAGATGAGCATTGTGGTTCTTTGAAAAGAACCAGGCCATTCTATGATTCTATGATTCCATGATTCTATGATTCTGTGATTCCCTGACAAGGAAATGGAGATACCATGTTTCCAGTAGGTGCAACAAACAATGCAGCCAGCAAAGCAGCATGTTTGCCTTCCCTAAAGAGTACTGAAGGTTATTATTATTATTACTATTATTTTTGTAGGTTCAGCGGACGTTGCATGTGAGCCCATGTCACTGGGACAAGAGTCATCCCTGAAAGAGATCCTCTTCAGTGTGATGTGTTCTATCTGTCTGCATACTAGGATGCTGAAAGGATCCCTACAGCCTGCCTTCTAATATTTACTCCTATTTTTTTCCTTTGTGACCATATTCAAGCGTAATTTTTTTTTTTTTCCCAGATTTTCACTGTCAGACATTGCAGAAAACCACTTCTGCAGTCGCAGTTCCTTTATAGCTATGAGTCTAATAACTAACATCTTTGTCGCCTAATACAGACCGTGGCATTTACAGGGGAACTGCAGCAGACCCACAGAAGGATAAGTTTCAGGTTATTCCCCAAATTTCACCTTTTTCCAAGCCTGGGAGTGGCTCTCATGAGAGATCATCATTGATGGCAGCATTCATGCTTCATCTGTACTGGTTTGGCGAGCTTTGCTGTTCTGTGCATATTCAAGCCACCGACTTTATTAGTGTTGATTATGTGAAGTTTTGCAGCTTTAAAAGGGCAACTCATCCTGAAGTTTTCTTTCATTAAAAGCATCCACAGGAGCTCCTTTTTTTCCCCTCTGCTTCTTCTAATTCTGTTACTATCTCACTAATTACAAATGCTGTACAAGAACTAGTATTGAGCTATAGAAACGAAAGGTCAATACAAGAACAACACTTCATTTGTAAATAATATGGCTCTGCAATCAATTATCTCATTTTCACAGAAGACATATTAATCTAGGAGCAAAAGATGGAGACATTTGGAGGATGTGCAGAAGGGATCTTTAAATGTTAAATGTTCTTTAGCATGTGCTAAATAAAGGCTTCAGCAGAGCAAAAATGTAGTGCATAGCACTGACACTCCAGGGAGATTCTTTAGGTCAAGTGATTTGTACTTTCAAAATAGTTCTCCATTGCACTGTAAAGCCTCTGCCACTGGTGGGCTGATGTTATTTAGGATGATAGCTGCAGCAGAGAAAATACTGAAAAAAAAAAAAAAAAGTCATCAGCAAAAAAGGTGCACGTTTGGATAGGTGAATCTAGCATTCTTTGCACTGGTTGCAGTTGGCCAGCATAGGGGTGTGCAGGAAGCTTCTGTCAATAAAAGAGCCGCTGCAGGATCATCGGCTCTTCCAAGGGTCACAGCAGGAATCCATGTCACGATTCAGAGATAGGCTTGTGGGTCCCAAAACCATAACCATTACTAGAGGAAACTGTAAGGAAATACATTCCCTGACCTAAAACCAGCTCAAGATTTCCTCATGCTCCCATCAAATGGCAAGGAAAAGCTCCTGTAGGCTTCTTCCCCAAAGAGACAGCAGGAAGAAGGGCATGCATGCAATGCCTACTTGTTTTTGCCTTTCTGCTTCAGACACTGTATATCCGCCCCATGGAAACAACATAGAATGGAAAAAAAAAAAAACCCACCAAACAAAAATCCCCCTGAAAAGATTCCCAAAGTAGAGCAGGTTTGCTCGCCCCAGCGGGTGCACCATATCTTCTCACCCCGGTGGGCCCTTCCAAGTACTCCACAAGCTCCGTGCCAAAATAAATGTTACTTCACCATCGAGCAGGCAGAAGAATGAAAATCTGGATATGTGTGAGTGAGAAAAAAAGAGCCCAAACAGGAGAGCCTTTTTCTTCTGGTTATAAAGCCCTGGATGATCAAGGCTGTTCTGCTCGTTCAGACGTAGGCAGTTTGTAGATACCCAAATACGCACCCAGCCATGGGAAGTGCTCCCCCTCTGATTCCAGCCAAATCCTTTCTAATTCTCTTTAAATGTTCCAGGGCTTTTTTGAAATTGCTATCAATGCCAAACAAATGCCTTAGATCTTTCTCTTTTTTTTTTTTTTTTCCTGTCTTTAAATACTCGCCTTATTTTTATGCAGCCCAGTTACCGCTGTACATGGAAAAAGAATCTAGAAAGAGATCTGGTTTGCTTTAGTCTTTAAAGCGTATAGAGTTAGACACTTTAACCTTCTTTGTATTTACTTAGTTGCTTTAATATGATTCCTGTAACCCCTATAGTTCTTTTCTTTCCATACAGCTTATTAAATATTTATAATACGGTAGCCCATACACATCAGACAGGTCAGGTTTTTATTACATTGTGTTTGCCATAGCGATCCAGTAAATCATAACTCACATTCCCCCTGAAAGTTAGAAAGCTAGGATTGCTCAGGTGAGCTCGGGCTGAGTTTGAGAGGGTCTAGCTTAAAAACAAGCCAGGCTGGTTGGTTAGATGGACTAGCTGAACCAGAAAATAATAGATCCCCAAAGGATCTTCCCATTGTGCTCCTTGGCTGGGTACACATCCATCTTCCAGAGCCTTTGCCATTGCTGTCACGTGTCCTCGAGGTGGGATCTTCATGAAACACTGAGTCTCCTCCAAACCCTGAGCTAGCATATATTTTCCCCTCAGACATTTTATTCGACATCTTTTGGATCTCCTGAGCCTTTGTTACACACAACTGTTGCTTCTCCATGCTCTGTGCTGCACAGACCTGTGCAGATGTGCATGGGATTCTCACCACTGGTGATCAGTTTGGAAAGGAAAACTCTTCCAGGCCGCCTTCCCAACAGGGTCATTCTGTGGTGAATGCTCCTTCATGCAGTCTGTTCTGCCATTACTAAATGCAGCCTTCCAGTGTTTTCCATGCTGGAGATGCATTGCAAGTCTTCAGGCCACGTTGCCAGTGCCTGAGCACCAAGAGTGTTTTGGAGCTAGGGGCAGGCAGCTCAA
Organism: Meleagris gallopavo; assembly: GCF_905368555.1. NCBI lineage: Eukaryota > Metazoa > Chordata > Aves > Galliformes > Phasianidae > Meleagris > Meleagris gallopavo. Next base: position 6,721,737 of record NC_139405.1, on the reverse strand, counting down.
CTCATGGAGAAACCAGGCCCCTGCCCTTGTAACCACACTGGTCTTAGTCTGCTGGCCTAGAAGTTTTCATAGGAAACACTGCAGAGCACACAGAACGTGTACTCCAATTCAGCTGGGAAGTTTTGCTTCATTTCATTGTTGTGAACCAAAATATTTTAGATATTTTTTTTTTTTTTCTTTGTTCTTGCTCTCCATGCCTCTTGGAGTGGTAGAATGAAAGATACTCATGTCTGGGGCTTTCGTGTCTTCTTTTAAACTCCTGCTCCCCCTCCTTTCCCTTACTCCCTTAGCTCTGCCCTGCCTTTCCCACTCTGGAAAAAATGAAACTCTGTAATTGCCTCTCTGTGTGCTTACAAAAATATAACCAGGACTAATTGAAAAAGATGGTAAGACATTTTATTTGGTTGGAAGGGTGGAAGATTTCTTCTTCTTCCCCTCTGGATTGGCGGCAGGGTTTTGGACTTTTTGGCATCCCCCTTTAGATCTGAGCACTGAGGCTAGTGTTTAGGCAGGCTGGGCTGCCTGGCTGGGACGTGCCTGCTCTGGCTTCATGCTTTGGGCCGTAAAGCCTCAGTGGCCTGTGGCTCTGGGCTCCCAAGGACTGGGGCTTGCACAGAAGTCTACGTGGCAGTGACACCAGCATGGAGCAGGTGACACTACAGTGCCATGTCTCCAAAATGCTTTCAGCATCACCACGACTGAGACACATGGAGTGTGAGGACCATGTCTATTCCCACCCTTTGGCAGCAGCAACCCACAGGGCAGCACACAAAGGGCGAACCCAACCTGTGTTGCCTGTGGGCTGAACAGCCCTTCTTTTCCACAGCCCAATCTCCCCTTGCTTTCATGTCCTTAGCGCATTTCCCGTTTCTATCCTAAATAAGAAAGAAAGGATAATGAGAGAAGCAATGCAGGTAACGTAGCACTCCTTTAAAAACCATCAGGCTGAAGTCCAAAAAAAACCAACCCTTTTTTTTATTTTTTTTTGCCTACTGGAAAGGGATTCCTACAACCCAAGACACAAAGCTAATACTTGCAGTACTGTGGTTCCAATCGTATTTTTTTTTAACCAACAGTGGTGAAAAGATGTGATTTTTTACAAGCAAATAGGAAGAAAAAGCCTGAACACACCCTGGGAACATGTTTAAGAAGTTGATTTATGCTTCATGCTGAGCCTTACACCTGCAGTTCAAGCAAAACTCAACTTTGCCGCCCCACAGAGTCTAGTTTATTAGGTATCAAGGAGTCACAAGAAGCCGTGTAATTAAAACTGTAATTAACTGGAAAAGGAAAATGCCACCTGAGTTTTGAGAGGCTGTCAATTTTATTTCCATTACAGCTCTCCTTCTGGTCCTTTTGTCTATAGGGTGTTTTTTTTTTTTTTAATCCTCTGGATAAGGAAAAGAAAATGTTTTTCTTCTTTTCTCATTATTAACTAGAGAAGCCACAAAATTCTCCTACACCTTTGATCTCTGGGAGAGAAGAAAGAAATCACTCAATTGTTTGTGAACTAGGATGTGTGTTTACATGGAGGCATTTCTTACTGCATTTGGCAACAGGTGTCAAGCATGGAAAGAACCCCAAAGTGTCCTCCCAGCTCCCAGCTGCTTTGACAAAACACAATCCTCCACAAGCAGGGGTCCCCATGCGAGCAGCACAAGGTTCCGTGGTAATGAGGCAATTATTTAACAAGGTTTAAAGAAGCAAAGACTTGGGTAAACTTGGCGTAAGTCTTAGCAAAATGCAGAACGCCATTAACAAGCAATTACCTAAAAGGGTAAAGTAATGGGAACAAAGATAGGATCTATCTTAAAGGTCATTCATTACAAGGGAGATTTATGAATATATATAAATTTTGGTGGAGGAGATGTTTGTCTTAGAACAGATTAAGAAGGGGGGTTTGACGTTCTCCCCTTCTCCATTTAACAAGTGACAGAAGTCCATCAAGAAGTACCAACCTTGAGAAGGGAGGCTGTTGCTGTAAAAACCAATTTTCCTCCAGTGCTGTTTCCAGTGTTCTCATTTTTTTTGCTCTTTTTCCCCCACCCTTAAACATTTGCTGTTCCTCCCCTCCCAAAGCAACCTCACTTTGCAGAGGGCTTGGGACCCTCCAAGTCGGGAGGCAGATCCCCACCAGGGCTAATGTGGGGAAGTGAGCCGGAGGTACCCGCAGCAGATGACACGCAGGGCTCAGCTTCTTATTCAGCTCCAAGTCAGCAGGGGCACCCCCTGACCATCTGTGGTCTATAAATTACAGTAACACCGGCACACACTGCTTGTAAATCACCAACGAACAGGCTTTACCTTATGACACACTACATGAACCCTGTTGGATATTCCAATAAACTCCCATAAACCATCTGATATAAACTCTGGATTATGTTTCTTTGGGGGTGGGAAAAAAAAACTCGGAATTTTCTTCACTTGCATGAACTTCTCAAGTGTGAAACGAAGATGTGCCCTAAGTTGCATTGTGTGTTTACATATCAGGTTTTCTTATGAAAGAGATATTTTCCCCCCACTGTCATTATTATCAAATATATTTCACTTCTGAAGAGTGCATTATTCTTGAGCTAAATGGGGTCATTGCTCTTCTGCTTAAAAACATAAATAAACAAATAAATATATATGTATTATATATATATTTATATATACTGCATACTGCATTTCACAATTGCAATTTAAAATGCGTCCATGTGGCACGTCTTCCACCCTAGATGCACTGATCACAGAATAAAAATGGGGTGGTTCACCAATGCCCTTTGCTTTTTGGAGCAACAAGAAGGCCCTGAATCCAGCCTGCCATCTGGGCAAGAAGCTGGGAGGGGAAAGCCAGCGGGAAAATAAGTTATTGTAGATGGCAATGTTACTTTTATCCTTCTTTCTTACAGCTACAGAGGCTAGCTGCATTCACTGAAGCCTTTAAAGACATTGGCCCATTGAAATAATCAGGAAAGGTGTTCCCATCCCATGGAGAAAGGGAAGCAAGGCAATGCCCCAGTGGTCCCTTGTGACGTAGGTGGTTGTGGTGTGGTCTCAGCAGACACTGGAGGCTCCAAATCTGCAAGAGCAGTCCATGGGAATCAGTGTCCCTTTGCTGGCAGTGAACATCCAATTAATTAATACTCGTGGATATTGTTCTTTGTAAATCAGAGCACTATTTCTAAGCTCCAACCAACACTGATGCTTTACTACCTAAGAGATACATGCCAGAAAGCATCTACTTTAAGTAAAAAAAAAAAAAAAAGTCAAAACAGTGAGAACATGTTCTGTAGAAGTATCAGCCCATTACAAGATTCTAGGAAGGATGCGCCTGACTGAAATACTTGACTGAAATATTCTCAAGAGCAATTATTTCCTCACCAGAAATGTACATTCACAGCACCCACTGAATCTAGGTTGAGTCTGCCTGATTAGTTTAGTATCAGAAAAATGAAGCTGTGGAAAAATAAAATGGATTCTAAAAAAAAAAAATTACCTCACATTTTCCTGGGGAAAAAAAAAAAGTAACAAAACAAACAACCAAGAAAAAAAAAAAAAGAGCAAGGAAAACAGATGTAGCATAAAATTTAAATACAGCCAACCCTCTTCAATTCAGATGAGTGCCCTGTCATTTCTGGACAGGGAAGTGTTGGTTCACAAGCCCTGTAAGCTGGAGGCAGATCACATGGAGCATCATTGCAACAAACCCAGGCCCACTTTCCCAGCACAGAGCTCCAGAGCAGACCTTGGCCTCGCTGCATCAAGGTTCTTCCTACTTCTGCCCCTCACCTTGGGTCCCATACCTCCCATGGACCCCCTCGCTGCTCCCCCCAGCCCTGCTCCATCTGCCCCCTTCTGCGCAGCCCAGCAAGAACAAGAAGTGATAGTGCTATTTCTGGTTTTTAACAAGATTTGGAAAGCATTCAAATGCCTGACTAAGTGGTTGGAAACAAGGAAGCAGAATGATGTTTTGGCATCCCACGATGTGTGCATGAAGAGCATAGACACAAACACATTGAGCACACATACTGTAAAACAAGATTACAAGGAGAGTACGACTAATAAAAGCCTATTAAAACATCATGGATGCTCTTGCTGCTCGTATGTATGCCCACGTATTAAAGTAACAAATATTCCATATGAACACACAATTTGAACATGACAGATTGCAGATATAACTTTCAGCAACCTTTACATGCATGATGCCAACCTATAATTAATGTAGCCTATCCTGAAATTAGAGGGATTTATTGATACTGGCAGAAAACATTTGTAAATAACTTTGGGAAGTTCATGACATACCTTGTATCCCCAGGGATTTTATTCAGTTTTCCATTTTTCTTCCAGCTACTATGAATAAATTCATTCAGAGCCCTGTTCGAACACAGGAAGCAGGAGCAGCCCACGAAATACTGCAGTTGCTTAGAGAAGGTGCCATGCCCATCCCCCTGCCTCAGTATCCTTCCCAGCAATATCTCAGACTCTATCAAACAAGGAATGCTTCCTCATGCTCTGCTCTCCCACATTGTTAAAAGTTTCCAGTACAGCAATGTCTTCAACTCAACATCCAAAAGCCATTGCTCCAGTCAACTTGTGCTTTATCTTTGGAGGGAGAAAGACAGCCATTCTGATAGAATCATTTGTTGGAAGGGACCCTCAAAGGTCATCTCATCCAACCCCCCCTGCAATGAACAGGTACATCTGCAGCTTGAATAGGTGCTCAGAGCCCTGTCCAGCATGAACTTGAGTGTTTCCAAGGACAAGGTTCCCATCACCTCTCTGAGCAACCTGATCCAGCACCTGGCCACTCTTCTAGGTTTTAGGTTATAACACATCATGACTAATAGAAAATCACAGCCAGAAACCAAGATATCCCACTCTTCAACTGCAAATCAACCAGGATGGAAGAAAGGGAGGGGTTTAGTTTCCTGCTTTCGCTTGCTGTTTCATCTGCTCGTTTGCAGTGCATATTTCTCAATGTGTTCACATAGAATGGTGAAAAATAATTAGGGTATACTAAGCCACTCCTGAAGCTTGCTTGGGTGCCCACCTCTAGCATGGTAAGCTGGGTCATGAAAGAAAGCTGACACTCAAGGTGCTCCACCAGAAGTGAGTGGGACTCACTTGTCTTCCCTTCCTATCATGTTTCCATTAAAAATGTGAGGGCTTTTTTTGTTTTGTTTCTCCTCTAGAAACATGAAAAAAAAAAAATCTCATTACAAAAACAGATTAAAAACCTGGAAATGGCCATTTCTGTTTTGAGTATAAGAAAGTCACCATCTTCCCATTGGGACTCCCTCCTTCAGCCCAGCTTTTCCCCAGCCTTGCTCCTGACAGCAATCCAGGCCCCCAGTGCTCGAGAGAGTTGTGTCAGAGCTCCAGAAAACCTTGGGAAGGGCTTGAGGAACCTCTTGTGCCGCCAATCAGGGAATGATGCTGTCAGCTGCGAGGAAGAGGAATTTGAGATTGGCTGTTGGAGCACTCCGAGCTCAGGAGGAGTTTGGAGGAATGCAAGCTGGGGTTACATAAAACACTGACTCATGCTGAGACATCACGAGTTTTGAAAGCTTCATCTGAGGGATGAGCAAAACCTCAGGCTGCACATCACTTACAAGCCAACAGGAACCAGGGATATGCAGGACCTCTGAGAATCAGGCCTCAGCACGGGCTATTTCTGAAGTCCTGCCACCACTGCCTGAAGAAAATGAGAGCCATACGTATCTAACGGGGGGCGAAATCTGTCCTGTTGTTACTCCAGGAAAGATTGGACAGGCATTTTGGCTTTACCCATTGGAGAGCACTGCCTAAGCTGGAGTAAATATAAGTTATCCTTTTTCTTTCTTTTCTTTCTTGGGCTACTGTGTACAATATTGAAAAGTAAGTCATGCAGATGCTAAAAAGTTGTGCTTTTTATTAGGATGTTTGAGCATTCAAATGTTCGTGGTTTTGTGGACTTGATAAAAACATTCATGGCTCCCAGTACCTGGACCCAGCACACAACTCTGTGACTGCAGATGCCACACCTCCTGGTGAGCCAGGAGCCCTTCCCATAGCTCTGAAATCACCCCATTATACAGGTAACTCATGCATGCAAGGAGCAAAAGGAGTGCAGTGCTGAGGACTTCCTGCCCTGCATCAGAAACACAGACCAAAACCACTCACATTTTGATATTCAAATACAACTTCCAAACTCCGTGCTCAGAGACATATGCAAGTAGTCGATCTTTTGGATCCTTTACATTTTTCTCTCTCTGCTCTTATTTACAGTAGGTCTCAGCATCTCATTAAAAGAAATTTAAAAAATAGTTGAATTATTCAAGTGCTTAAATAAAGATATGCTTGCCTGATGGTGTTTGTCCAAATTTGAAAAAGGTTGCCTGCTTTTAAGCTTTATTTCTCTCTTCTCTCACTTGCAGTCTCTCTCTCCTATCAGCAAGCTCATAGAAGGATGAAGATGTGCAGATGGGCTGTTTGTTTTTCTGTCAGGTCACTGCATAATACAACACTGGGAAAAGAAGCACCTAAAAGACTGTGAGAAACACTGATGTAGGCAAAGCATTGCAACCATCGCTTCTGCATCTCTGATGTCAAAAGGAAGTACAAACAGTATAAATATACACACCTCACACACATATATACACACGAATATGAACATATATATGCAGTTTTTATATTCGTTTTAGTTTACAAAGCTTGCTTTAACAGAGTCCCAGCTAATTTTTAAGCCTCCACATTTCAATTGTTAGCAATTTAATCATCTTAGAAACTTCTGTGGTGACTAACGCCGCATCTACACTTTTGGCATATGACACTCAAGAAGTTGTTTTTGCAACAGCAGCACGTGAAGCAGAAGCACTATTTGCGAGGCTCAGAATCCTTATAGCCATTCCTTTCTCTTTGGGCTATCGACATTCCTGAGTGCTCACAGCACAGCTGCTCGTGGCAGTGCCGCGCTGAGCCACTGGACAGCCCACATATGGCCGTGTGTGGAACAATAGCAACTTGCTGTTGTTATTGTTATATGCATCACCATATGTGTTTATTAGAAACAGCAATAAAAGGATGACAGGCTCCTTCAGCTATCCCTGCTGCTTGGGGAGGAGAAAAGTGAGGGAGTCAGCAGGATAAAGGGAGAGGACTGAGCGTTCTCTCCCAGTTTTGGGGAGCTGGTGGTGAGGCAGCACAGCCCCACTTCTTGGGGAGCAGAGCTGCCTACCCATAACATTGCAAATGAATACTGCTCCTATAAACATAGAGCAAGCAGAAGTCAGCTCTCATTCACTTTTGCTGGAAAACTACTGAAAACTTGGAAAAATTGAATCCCGATAACTTGGATTTACCTGTGTACAGACTGCCCTAAACTGTGTAGCAGGAACCTCCCAGTATTTTAAGGCTTTGGATGAGGACCATGTTTCATATACACATCCATCATGAAAACAATCAGCCAGTAGGGCACACACAGTATTGCCTTCACCATTGGTCCACCCTGAAATAACTCCCAGTGTAGAGAAATACAGGCTGGGAAACCTGCTTTTTTTTCAGATGGGGGCTGAAAGGCTGTCTTGCTATGATAACAAGAAAAGTACTGAGAAAGGAGAATAGGTATTCAAAGTGAAAAGAGGAGACTAAGACAGCTGAACTGAGCACGTGAACCCTTATGATTGTTTATCACTTCCCTCAGCTTCTACTATTTTCTATATTTTAATACAAAGAGGAAAGAAAAACTCATAACCTTTGGCAGCAAAACCAGTTAGAAATGCATCACATCTCATAATGCTGTAATGCAATGGAAAATAAAGCAAGGACAATGAGAGCATAGTAGTGAAGTCTTAGGGTGGAGCAAGTAAGGACATGCTCAAATGCAACAGCAACAGACACAAAACAAAAGAAAGAATCTGCTTACCTTCAGAAGACCTCAAGTACATAGGGATCTCCAACAAAACCCCCTTGTCTTCACTACTAACCCTTAAATAAGGTCTGGCTCCACACCTTCTGGTCGCTCACGTACATTGCGTACACCTGAGTTCCCCTGGGTTGGCCCTGCCTTCTCACAAGTTGCTCAATCACTGCTTCAGACCATGACTCAGCATTTCTGTTACATATCTAAATATGTAATATAATGCCATTTTGATATTGCTGAGTTGTCTTCAAGCATACGGAAATCAATGGGATTAGTACTTATCTCCAAAGGGAGAAGTGATTTGCTGAGTACAAGATCTGCATACTTTTTCCATGTTCAAATCTTAATTTTTTTCTTTATGATAAATGAAGCTGCCTTCTTGCAACCAAAACAACAAAGTTCAGCTGCTGTAAAAAAATAAAATGAAATAAAAATTAGTTTGCTGTGATGAGTTTTATCATTTTTACTGCAACTTTCAACTGTGGTACGAATGAGATTTCCCCTCTTTGCTTCTTTTTTACTTCCTACCCATAAAAGTAAAAAGCTTTAGACAATGTTTTACATCCTTGAAAAGCTCCCAAAGCAGGATTTTCCAGTGCAGTTCCCACAGATTGCTTTTTCTTTTTGCATCACTCAATTTTGCTATTACATTGAAACAGGAGTGTGAAATGCTGTTACCTCTGATTAAGTTGCTAATAGAACAAATTGTGTAGTTAAAACTACTTTAAAAAAGGGTGTTGTTACGTCACCACAAAAATACAAACATTTTTATGGAATGAACCCAGACACAAATCAGCTTGGAGAAATTTGTGTATTGGTTTCACACTGGTCGATAACTCAGTCTTGAGTGGATCTTCGCCTGATTTTATCAGAAGTTGTTTTCCAACAAATACCTTTAATCCCACTTCCTTTCACTTACAGTCTCCTGAAATAGCATTTTGTGGATTAAAACTATCCCTTTCATACCTTTTAAAAAGGAACAGTAGATCAGGCATTACTGTTTCTTTTTAATTTCGAACAACTACCTTGAATCTGTTTTGCTTATTTATAAACAGCAACCCCTATCTTGCACACACAAAAGATCATCAGAGCTTTGCTACTGAGTGAAATAAAAGCAGGATGAGACCATATGGTTCTTGTTAAATGAGCCTCATCTTCTTATTGTTAATGCTTATCTCCAAAATAAAGTATTTCTGCAGAAAGCATATTCCCATAGTATGTTCTCTTTCCAATGACCAGCTGGTTGCCAGTTTGTTATTTGCACTGCAGCAGACCACTTTCATCTATTTCTATTCCAGTCCAAGAACACCATTTGTACATTGTCCAACTTGGAAATGTTAATCTGACACCATTGGTCATGGGCCTTTTAGCTTCAAGTGGCAAACTTCCAGCTAGCTGCCAGTTGAGTATTTACACTGGAATCTTTCTTAGCCCAGAAATAAACTATTTGTTCGCCGTAAACATCAGCAACATGCCAATAATTTCTGCAACACACATGGAAGAAGGTGCAGCCTATCACGCGTTACTGCTGGCTTCTCAATAGCCTCATAAGTAGCTCCTTGGGGAGATGCTGCTTGTCTGGAGCCATGACAAATGGATCCATTTCCCCTTGATGCGTGCACATAACTTTTATTTACATTCGTGGGAGTTACTCATGCATACTGAAAGGGATGGCCCAGAGTGGGATGGTTGGGCAAGAGTCTAGCAGCTACTCCTGAGACCAAGAGCTGTCCACAAGGGCCAAAATGCCAGGAAAACCATGCAGCAAAGAAATCCTATAGCTTAGACTGTGCAAAGACACAAGCACGGCACTGAGGAAACTTGTTGGTCCAGGAGCAGCCTGCATGCTCCTGAGCACAGTGATCCTGAGGGATTTTGCTTCGAGGTTGCTATTGCTTCCAGCAATACAATTTATGCTTCCTGCATGAATATTACATTTTGGGCCCTTTTCAATGAAATAGAAGACCAAGAGGAAAAGTTATGCTGGGCTGTGCAATTTAACTTGAGGAATGTCAGGCAATGGGAAGGGTGTGTTTTGTGTACTTTGTTCAACTCTGTTAAAATAAAACATTTCCTTTTTACATATTCCTGTGGTGACCTGAAAATGGGAGGGGCCAAATAAAGTGAGTTCAACATGTAACCATCAGAAATAGAAAACCCCTCTTTAAAGAAAAAGAGAACCATAACAACAACAGCTGTTTTCCCCTTTGGTTTTACCTTTTTGTTCAGAACATGCAGTAGTCAACTTTTGCGTTACTGCAAGTTAAAACATAAGAGATCAGGTTAGAAGGGAACTGATCCTGTGGAACTACTGTACTTGAGGAACCATTTGGATATATGGCTGATCCGACGATTTATGGACTCCTCGGCACTAACCCATGTCTAAAGCTCAACACTCCCCATTCACCTCCCCTCACGACCAGCAGAAGAAGAAGGTTTCTGCATACTCACGTGGAATGAGCCAGGAGGTGTGCAGCACAGGTAGTACACCAGGAACTGATGGGCCTCAGCCAAACCAGAATGTAACAGTGGTGAGGAATGGCAGCTTGGAGCCCCTGCTCCTCTATGGACAACAACTCTTGAGCCGTAGCTCTAGAGATCATCCAAAAAAAAAATTCATATCCACCTACAGTGACTGATAGGAAGAAGCCAACAAGCACCCACCATTGCTAGATACTCCACACCTTGGGCAAAAAGCAGTGCTTCTGTGAAACTGAGGGCGGCTTGACACCCCCAGTGAGCTGCTCACATGCTCCTGCAGTCCATAAAGATTCTATATAGGACATGTCAATTTTAATTCTGACCTTGGCTAATTTTCCAGAACTTGTTGTCTGGCATCCTCAGCACTCCTTCAGTTTGGGAGTATAGAGCATATACAAATACATAGTTGTATACATCACATCAAAATGTGATAAACGCACATTTTCCTACCTCACCTAAGGCTTCTCTTGCAACTGAATGAAGGCAAACAAAATATTTTGACGTCTTGAAATACATTCTCTTTTTCCAGGAGGGCAAATAAACAGATCTGACATAAAATAATGTCATAACAAGCAGCAATGACAACTTGATTTTTGCTGCCGTAACTTGAAACTCTTCACAGAAGGCTGAAGGAACTCCAGTCTGAGCTCCTGGCTGCAATGAGCGCTCCACTGCTTTGGCATTAGTTTTTTCTGCATTGCTAATCCTACACGAATGTGTTAGATGAAATAGCAGTGTTTTCCCTGCACTTAAGAAAATTCTCCCTCACGCCAGCTCAGCAGTGGATGCCTTTCACTCAGAAACTGGACTGGAAATTTGGGCTCAAAGGGAAGATGAAAATAGGATCCTTTGGGAAGAGATTTAGGTAGCGGGGGAAAACCCAGAGGGCCTGAGAAGAGTGATTGGACCCTGGGAAATAACATTGTGCTTCCAGAGAAAAAAAGTTGAGCAGCTGAAGAAAGGCTGTGAGGACTTAGAAGAGAGGCAGAGAAGCCTGGGGCTAATCTTTCCACTGGCTTATTTTTTTTCCTCTGTTTATTTGCTACAAGTCAGATTTTGGAGCAATTAGTAAAATATCATGCAAATATTCCCTGTGTGACTGCACATGAATAACTTTAATTTCACTAAACATTTGTCTCGTCGCTCCAAAATACATCTGCTGTTTTCGTTGAGATAATCTGCTAAAATATTGGGAAGTAAATTGGAGTTTTTATAAGATACTTATGAAACAATTTCTTATTTGTATATTAAATATCTCTGACTATCACGGCCTGTTTTCTTGGCTTACCTCTTTCTTCCCTGGGAGGAAGTGTGCAGTATTTCAATTGCGCACCACTTGTGAGCGACGGTGCTCGGCACCATCTTGTGGAAGAGCTCCAATTGGCTGGGAATGGCTCCGTGCACGCTCAGGATGGGAAAAGGGAATAGCACCAGAGATGCCAGTAGCCTATGATGAAAGAACAACACAAAGTAAAGCAAAATGCAAGGTTGGGCATTTGGCTACATTCTAGCAATGCCACCCTGGGAGATAGAATGGGGCTCTAGGATGCCCCTGGCGTCACTGGTCCTTGAGACGCTCTGTCCTTTCAGGACAACCTGACTGAACTTCATCTGCAAGATGAGCATCATCTTGCCGCCCATCCCCTGCAAAGCTGCTCCATGCCTAGACCACGTGCTAAAATGGAGTGCACATTTTCAAAGCAAATGAGGTGAGTGGAAGAGTGAGTGCAGTGCAGCACCCCACAGCTCCTGAGGAGATGGGGTTTGAGTTGGATGATCTAAATTCTACAGGGAGCTGGACAGAGGAGCCTGAGACTGAGAGGATGAAACTGAAACATTTTAATGCTGCTTGACATCTTAACCTACAAATCTCTCTTTGGCTTTGTATTAACAACACCTATGCAGAAATCAACTCAAAAAAAAAAAAAAAAAAAAAAAAGCAACAACTCAGATGAGCTGCCAATAGTTTTGTTTTCCTCTTAGTCTACAGAGAAACATAAGGCATATCTATAATGGTAATAATAATAAGTAGAAAAAGTGCCCAGGGAGCTCTGTGTCAACACAGACAGCAGGTTCTTGGCATCAGCAAGGATTGTTAAAAGGGACAAAGGATATTTTCCAAACCCAGGATGCCAGAATTCACCTGGTCCATCCTTGCCCATGCAGGCTGCATGTCTTCCTTCTTTCTGCCTGTACTCAGAGTGGCATTTGCCACACCTGGAGCTTGTTTTCTCCTTCGTTCGGTGAGGCACCTGATCCTTGCTCCACTTGGCTCTGCTATCCCACACGGTTCTCCCAGGGCTGTACTTTTCTCCTTCCCCACAGCAAGGACTTGGCAAATGAAGAGGACCCCTACAGAGCTGAGAGCCCCAGCCTACTGCAGCAGTCAGGTGTTTGCTGGCGATTTTGGGTTGCAAGGTTGGAATCACTAACCATGGTGATTCAATGGTTAGTGTTCAACAATAGGTGGTTCCATGGCTCTATATCTATATCATGTCTGGGATGTCGCTAAGCACATGAAGATGGCACCACTGCAGAAACACTGATGGAAAAGGCAGTCACAGCTTCATTGAGGCAGTCTCTTTACACATGCCCAAGTGCAAGGATAACCTGATTGCTCTGATTTGCTTTGGAATGACTTTCTACTGCAAAAAATTATCTAACTGGGTTCATCAGATGTTAGCTGCAAAAGTGCAAAATCTTTAGAACTGTATCATAGGTACAACTCCATTCTATCCAAAACCCTGAAATGCAATTAAATGAACATATTTATTTTATTTTGTTATGCATTTACATTATAGATTTCTCTTTCTATGTCTTGTTTAGATTATAAAAATTATCTAAGTCTACACATATACAAACACATGCATGCATACACAGGTATAGGCATGCATATGTATGTATATATGTATACAGATGTATGTACATAGTGTATATATATGCATATATGTGTATGCATATATGCATGCAGATGTGTTAATATGCATATGTATATACACATATATAATGTATATTCATATGGACTTGTATTATGTATATGAATATACATGCTCTGCATCTATAAATATATATTTAGATATATAAAATGCATTCATCTGTGCATATCCATATTTATACACCCACACACATATATATGTACGTAAATCCATCTGCCTGTGCTGCATGTATATCCATCTGTCTGAACACAGTGGGCTGTATAAAGGAGCCCAAGTACCAGAGCAATGCTCGAGGCACTGAGAGCCCCACAATATGTAACTCAAGGCTGGCTCTGCTCCCAGGCTGGACACATCAGCATGTCCACTTGGGCAGAGCAGAATATTATCACTACCATGCACTATAAGCTACTTTTATTACAATTCAGCTCTTCTTTTAGGTGCTTTCCTGCAGATCCTGCTCCTCCCCTCTGCCTTGATGCTCTCCCTGTGCTCCGAGAGAAGCACATGGAGGGCATGATGATACCCTGCACACTCGACTCCAAGTGGAATGTCTCAATGTGGCAAACTGCAGGAAAGATGTGGCATTTGGGATTGATTTTGCTCTGGTTTTGTGGACTGTGAGCACTGTCTGTAAACCAGGTCTGGTTATTTGGCACAAAGCGCTGATAACTGACGCAGTCCTTGCATTGAGCTGGCATATCTGCAGAGGAAAGAAGGGACATTTGGAAGGAAAATACTTATCCTTGACATTGTGTGAGAGTGAAAAAAATAAAGTGGTAGCTTTGTAATTCAGAGTCTCTGTAAAGTCACTGGGAGCCTTCCAAAGGGCTTCAATGAGGGCAGGATTAGTGTCCCCATCCCAATATCTACATAAACTTTATAGTCTTATGTGTACTAGAGTGGTGAAGCCTCTGCTCTCCTTTAAGTATGCTACAGAGTCTTATCTGTCCAGAATAAACAGTGCAGCCCAGCCATAGAGACAAACCTGGCCATTCTTTGTCTGGGAAGGTGGTGCCAACAGAGAAGGGGCTGTCCTTGAGATGCTGTTGATAACATGATCCATAGAACTCTTGGAATACACCATACGTCCCTGTTGCTGTGTGCATTGACAAAACCTTCAGCATCCCTTTTGCTTCAGCCTCACCCACCTCCCACATTGCAGACTGAGCATGACGAGCTGGAATGATCCCACACTGTGTGCCACAAGGAGTCCTGAGGAAAATAAGATCCCCCACTCATGCTTTCCTATCCCAAAAACGGCTCTCCATAAGAGCCCTCCATAAGTGGGATTAGAGGCATCACATTGACTGCACCCCAGTGATTTCTGCCAAAAAAACCACGCATCCAGAAAAAAGATGTGGCTGCTTGAAGAGCAGGGAATTGAGTCTTGTTTGTTTGTCTCCTTGCCCATTTATCAGCCCTGTCACTCTTCAGCAGCATTGAAACTGCTGCTCTGTTTCATCCGACTTGAGTATTATGTCCCTAACATCTCAGTAAAATAGGTGCTGACCTGAGGAAGACACATCCAAATCAGTGCCATTGCTGAAGGAGAGGCTGCACCAGGAACTTGGCTACAGGAACAGACAACCGATGAAGCCATAAAAGCAAGAGCAGTAAGGTTGCCAAAGGAATACTTTGCAAGTTATGGTGCTCACTGAACTTAACTCCAGTTCTTCAAATTCCATATTCACCTTGCTTCCCTCTCTTTAAACTCCCATTTCTGTAAATCAGCTATGATGTTACCTACTGTGTAATTTCTATTTGCAGCCCTCCTCTCTCCTGGGGAGTTGCTCATAGATAACTGTGTGTGTCCCATTAATACATCAAAACTGCTAGAAATCCAGTGAGCAATTCAGCTCACGAGACAACTGTCTAAAAGGACCTGGATGCAGCCAGACATATACTGTGCCAGGAGCTCCTCCTGACCAGCAGGAGCACAAGTGATACACAATGAGAAATCCTCCCAAAAATTCTTTTCTCAGCAATTTGAGCATATGTTGCTCCAAATAGGTACAAGGAACCCATCACTGTTACAGAAAGAGGCACTTTTATAAAGTGGGGTTTTAAGAAAGAAACGAAATGAAGAATAAACTCTGGAGGGAGTGATGCTGCAGAGGTCCCACCAGCCTGCAGATGTCCAGGCTGTACAGTAGGTAGCAACAGACATACGAAATCAAAGCAGAAAAGGGAAACAGAAATGCTACCCCAAAATGGCACGCGTATATTCATGAACACACTTACAGATGTAACATAAATACACAAACGCACTCAAGCACATATAAAAAAAACCCACTGAAAACCCTAAGGATGCACATGGGCTGGTCTTCATTAGCATTCGCATAGAAAAAAAATATTTCCCCCTGTTGTTCCTGGACAGTGAATCACAGCAGCGCTTTTTGCAACTTCTTGAAATATTTTCAGCATGTGCTGTCACAGCTCTCCTATGCACACAGGGAATTATGGAAATACCGAAGACTGATGGAGCTGCCAGTGCAAGTGGTGGCACACTTCTGCCCAGGCCAGGAAACAGAAGATCATTTCAAACTTAGGCTGGAAATTCAGATTCTGTCCAAGCCTTTGGAGAGCAGATGTCAATTATGAATCACATGATTACTCTGGCATATTTCTCCTGGTTATACTCATTGACTTAGATAAGGTATCATTTTTCATCTACAAAATACATTGCTTATACAATAAATAAGATGCACAGTACCACAATAAATATTCAGCATATATGGTTTGTGCATTATAGTGGTCCTGGTAGACTTGCAGCAGAGCAGTCAAGGCTGAATTGGTATTTTCATTATGAAGGCTGATAATTCAAGATCAGTAGCAGAAGACAATGAAATACCATCTGCTCACACACAAACAGCTTTTACAGAGGGGTTTAAGGTCTTGATGCAAGCAGTTCTGCATAGAGGGCAAAAAAGAGACAGCTCTTAAGACATGGCCTCTCTCTGACAAAACTTTACCTGATTTGTTCCTGCTTAGAAAATAGTTGATGTTTTTCTAAATCTCCAGCTCCTGGAGCCAGAAGATATGGTGAGGACCAGAGCTGGTGTAGAAGATATAAAACGAAGTTACCTAGATGTCTCTGGGATAAGAAAAAAGCTGGTGAATGTGAGCTCTCCAGTTTAACAACCCAAATGCAGAAGGGATGTCTGTGGCCTTCAAAAGTCTTCTCTAACACACTCAGGCTCCTTCACACCAAGGACAAACACCGTTGCTCAGTGCTTGCTGAAGGACTGGACGGTTTGGGCTGGGGCTGGTGCTGACCTCTCTAGAGGTACCAGTAGCTAGAATCAGGTCTGTACCCATTCCCTTATACCAGCCTTCAGGGCTAGTTCGGGTATAGCATATTGCATACTTCCAAAAATCTGACATCTTCATTCCAAAAATTAGCATGTCTGTAACCAGCACAGCCTCTTCTCCTCTTCAGTGCTATTTCTGCTGCAGCTTGTACATCACGGGGTGACCAGAACTCAGTGACACGCTCCTGACCCAACTATATGACTGGCTTATCCAAAAGCTTCACAGCATTTTGGGGGCCAACCTTTACCTCCCCGCTCAGCTTCCATCAGCTAAGCCCACCAGGCAGAAGCTGCGTTTTGCATCAGAGGCTGTAAAAGAGCAAGTGGGAGGTCTGGAGTTAGGTGGCAACCTCTTCTTTCAGCACAGCTGCTTGCAGAGGGCATGTCTGTTTACACCTTGAACTAATCACAGTGACAACCAGCAGTGAAAACCTGGATGTGGGGAAATCCATGGGAATTTTGCCCAGACTTTTCCCTTGAGCTGTCACACTCCATGAGGAACTCACGTGGTTCAAACGCACTCCTTCTCATATGTTGTACCTCTCCTTCCTCTGGTGAAATTCACGCATCTGAACAGATTCCAGATCACAGCCAGCAGGCAGCCAAGCATCTTCATGGTCTTAGCACAGAGGAAGGATGGCAGTGATGCCCGAGGGCACAAACACAGGGTGATGCCCACCTCTGCAGAGGTAACATCTCATTGCCTGCCTTGACATCTCTAACAGGTGACTTTGTTCGGGTCTCCAACTTCCCCATGCTGGCTGGTGCTGTGTTTATGATAAGTATTATTTGCACATCATCACAGCCTCAGCTCGGCAGCTCTCAGAGTCTGTTTCCAAAAGAAACTGTCACAGGCAATAAACACCAAAGTAACCCCACTTCCAATTTAATTGTTTTCTCAAAATATCACTAGCAATTAGACTATATTAGCAACAGATTGTTTGCAGTAGCTCGCTCTCCAAGTCCAAACTGGTTTCTTTCTGTGTTAAAATCACACAAAACATCTGAAACTAGAAAGTACCTAGGTTGTTCTTTTTGTTGTTGTTTTTTGTTTTTTTTTTTGTTTTTTTGTTGTTTTGTTTTGTTTTGTTTTTGTCAGAATCAGAATCAAGTAAACAACCACTATTACTTTCTACAAAAGCCGAAGTGTCTGGAAAACACAGGAGAAAAATACGTGACAGCTGGAATATTTTATGTTTACAAATTTATTGTGAAAGTTTTAAGGAAATACAGTGACAGCATTGCCTGCAGTAAAGCAGGGAATGACAGGCAATAAATAAAACTAAAGGGCCACGCAATAAATAAATACAAGACTAATATATTATGTTTGTAGCAAGCTGGTCAGTTTTAAATCCTCCATCTACAGCTGAATGCTACA
Source organism: Meleagris gallopavo (assembly GCF_905368555.1). Taxonomy (NCBI): domain Eukaryota; kingdom Metazoa; phylum Chordata; class Aves; order Galliformes; family Phasianidae; genus Meleagris; species Meleagris gallopavo. The sequence goes on along the minus strand of NC_139405.1, from coordinate 6,703,749 downwards.
ATAAACAAACCCCACCTGTATGCTTTTCTCTATGGTGCTGGGTGAGCACAACTTACTTTGGGTTGGGATCACCTTCCTCACTGCACTGTGCTGATGGCCCATCTCAGTTTCCCCCTTGAAATAAATAAAAAAATAAAATCCTAGTGCAATTTCAACGTGAGCAGCGAGACCCACCTTCTCTTTGAGGTGGCATCTCTGATAAGGGGCACATAGGTTCTACCAAGCTCCTCTGCACCCATAGACATGTGTAGACGTGCACCGACAGCCGCCACTTTCTGTAGGAGCCATTCCCAGTGACCTGAGACCCGGCCCACCCTCAGGTGCACTGGCTTTGCCCAGTCACCTCCTGTTAGCCTCAGCCAAATGACAGGCTCTGGGCAGCCTGCGTTACGGCCGCAACTCGCCCGCTGTTAATCATCCCGACAATATCAGGACCGCGGGCGCAGCCCGGAGCTATGCAGATGTGAAAGCAGATGAATTTGAAAAAAAAAAATAAATAAAAAAATGGGTTTTCAAACTTATTATGGTGATAGTGTTACTTACAACAAATCTGTCTGCAGTTTTGGGGATGCAGAGATAAAAGCCCTCAGGAAAAATGTCAGTGGCTTGAGTTTATTTATATGTAAGGTAACCATGAAAAATGTCGGCGTACCACTAATTGTAGGGCATATTTATTCTGCACAAGTTGTTTTCCACATTAGCACAGTTGTTAAAATGCAGTTTTGCCTCAGGAATATTATAACTTTATCTTCTGTAATTATAAATGTGGCTGTTGCTGGGGTACGATATACATTGAAGAAGAAATGTAAGAAATGGGCACTGCAAGGAGGAAAACAAACATAATTAAAAATGTAATGCAGTAATTATATGAAACAGACTTGGGAAGTGGAGACCCAAGGATAAGCCAGCAAAGAAGCTACGCGTGTTAGATCCTGGGTTTAGGTTTGTATGCCCTCTCACGTCACATTTCTCTCATGGTTTTTAGCTCAAACCAACTAACAGTGACCTGTCGGCAAGGCAAACCTTTATCTGCAGCACCACCTTATTCTGTGTTGTTGGGTTATTATAGTAAGGGCAATCTTACCACAAGAAGCTAAAAACAGAACTGGAATGCATTATAGTTATAGTAGAATAAATGTTTAATGAATGATGGCATCAAAGTACCTTTGGATAAGGGAGGGGATATCTTAACCCGTTATCTAGTACCATGCAAAATCCCTGACAGATCATATGTCTGTCTGCATGAAGCAGAGGACACCAAGGGTCCCTCAACCTCAGTGAGTTTGGAGGAAAGCACAGCTGTGATGCACTGGTTCCCTACCTGCTGCCTCCAGCCTTCCAGCCAACCCAGGTCTGGGAACCCAGACCATGTCGCCCTATTGTTGTGCAGCACCTGCAAAGCAGGTTCTTGGTCTGTGTCCAAGCTCCCTGGGCACTGTGCTTACACAGTGCACACACAGCAGAGACGCACAACAGAGAAATACTGGGACTGAGAGTCTGTCCCTTTCCCAGGGGAGGGGCCATTTAATGGTGCATGAAAGTGCACGGTACCGTTTCAAGGTTTTCAGGTTTTGTTTGTTTTATTGATTCCTTACTTTTATACCAAACCATGGATCATGCCATCCCGAGTTTAAAATGCAGATAACACCAAATTCCCATCAGCAACTGGGCAGGGGCCAAGCAAAACCTATTATTGTACACCTCCTATTCACCTATACTTATTGGCAAACAATCCCAGGCCACATGGGGATTATTAGAAACCAGCCAGGTAGAAACCAGCCGGAGAAGTTCAGCACAGTGTGGAGGTTTGTCCACTTCCCTGGTCAGAATCTGGTGACAGTTCCCTGCAGCTCTTCCAGGCACAATCTGCCCCATCCCTCATCCACCAAATTCTTTTTGTCCTTTTTCCTCTCCAAGGACACTTACTGCCCTCTAAAGGCTTCTTATACTGCAGTGCCCTTTATCCCACCACAGCATTTTTTCCCCCATTCATCCCCATTTTCTCTCCTTTAGGTTTTGGCCGTCTTACTGTTCAGATGAACAGTGCAAACAAAACACTTCAAATTCTCACATTTTTCATTCAGGGATATCTATGGCCAAGCAGAAAGCAGTTGGAAATACAGTTGATGTACTGATGGACAGTCGGCTGAATATGAGCCAGCAGTGTGCCCAGGTGGCCAAGAAAGCCAATGGCATCCTGGCTTGTATCAGGAATGGAGTGGTGAGCAGAACTAGGGAACTCATTCTGCCCCTGCACTTGGCACTGGTGAGATCTCACTTCGAGTACTGTGTTCAGTTTTGGGCACCTCAGTACAGAAAGGACATTGAGGTGCTGGAGCAGGTCCACGGAAGGGCAACAAGGCTTGTGAAGGGCTTGGAGAATATGCCCTATGAGGAGAAACTGAAGGAACTGGGGATGTTCAGTCTGGGGAAAAGGAGGCTGAGGGGAGACCTTATTGCTCCCTTCCAATATCTGAAAGGTGCTTACAGAGAGAGCAGGGCTGGTCACTTCTCACCGGTGACAGGTGAGGACAGGTGACAGGACAGAACGAAGGGAAATGGCCTCAAGTTGTGCCAGGATAAGTTTGAGTTGGATATCAGGAAACACTTCTTTACAGAAAGGGTTGTTAAGCACTGGAATAGGCTCCCCAGGAAGGTGGTTGAGTCACCATCCCTGGATGTGTTTAAAATCTGTTTGGATGTGGTGCTCAGGGACGTGATTTAGCAGAGGGCTGTTAAGAGTTAGGGTAGTATGGCTAGTTCATGGTTGGACTTGATGATCTTTAAGGTCTCAAGGTGATTCTATGATTTATGATTTTACAATCCAAGACTTGACAAAAAAATAAAATAAAATAAGAAGAAGTTTGGTTGGAAGATTTGGGCCCAATTATCTTTTGGTTTGTTTGTTCCATTTCTAGTTCATGTTTGTGATATTTATATTTCCTCCTGACTCATTTGTCCATTTTCAGAGGGAGCCCAGCTGCACACTGGGCTTCAGCCATGCTGATGCTGCTCCCCAGAAACAACCATAGAATCAGAGAATCACAAAATCACCAAGGTTGGAGAAGACCTCTGAGATCATCCAGTCCAGCCATCCATCTACCACCAATATTTCCCCACTAAACCATGTCCCTTAGCACAACATCTAAAAGTTTACGAACACCACCAGGAATGCTGAGTCCAGCACCTCCTTGGGCAGCCCATTCCTGGAGATGGCCACCAGCAACAAACACAACTTTCCAGTTGCTCCATGTCACATCTTCCCAGTATCATCACCTGAAAATTCTCTTCCTTGGCCTAGGGGCAGGTCATTCTGCTTGTGTCGCTCCTGACAGATGTCATCTTTGGGTTGCAAGGCCTTCATTGCTGGGGATGCTGCCACCTCTCCAGGCAGTGTCATTCAGTGCATCACTGGCCTTATCACAGCAAGACATTACCCTGAATCTTTCTCACCACAGTTGAAGCCCATTACCTCTTGTCCTATCTGCATGAGGCGTGGAGAACTGATTACTCCTTTCCTCTTTGCTGCAGTACTTGACATATTTGAGGACTGTTTTGTTGACACAGATGATTCTTGGTACTGAAAGCAGTTTCTGAAGAAGTTTGTCTCCCCATCACTGAAACCAGCATACTTTTGGCTATAATGTTCAGCACCAGCACAACTATTGTAAATATAATTTAAAAAACGAACTGAAAACTGAAATGAAACCTCACTGAAAATCACACATTAAGGGAATTTATGTTCCCTTTTTGCTGTCCTTTAAAATACAAACAAGACTATTTTTGACTTATGTGTAATTAAAATGAGGGGACGTAGTTTTGCCTAATGCCAGTGCTGAATACTCATCATCTAGGCCCCCAGAAATTATCAACATTATTTTAAAAAATTAACAATATTATTTTAAAAAAATAATACAATTATTTCAGCAAAACACATGAAGCTCTTCACAATTGCCATCAGGCATAGAGCCTGAAATGGGTTTCTCCTCAAGCACCTACGCACATCAGAAAACTGGACATTCTGTCCATCTCCTTCGGGCTAATGGGGGGTGGAAAAGCCAAAACAGATATTTAAGGTGGCACAAAGGAAATGTCTCTCCTCTTCACAACAACAAGTCCCAATAATTTTCAGATCACAGGTTTAACCCAAGATCCTTGCCTTGGGGCAAAGGCAAAAAATAGCCAGGGTATAGATGGATGGAGAGAAGGGATATGTTTCCAGTGCCACTGATGGGAACTGAGGAAATAAGGTCAATCAGTAGAAGACTCTGATGTGGTCAGGTGAAACCTGTCCAAAATGATCTTTTTCTCTATCTGACAAAACTTGAGTAAAGGACACAGTGCGCACACAGAAAATCTTTCCCTTGGTATTCAGCTTTGGAAAACACAAGTTTAGTGGCTCTGATGTTACAGTCTGATGACTGTATTTAGTAATCACCTATGAACATGCCTGAATGATCTTGTCTGCTTGCGTTTTGAGTCAACTTATATCAGATTTTCCAATGTGTATGGTGTTGCTGGCCCCTTACGTACCATGATAATGCTTTACTGTGGAGGAACAGAGTCGTGGGAAAGGATCTATTAACTCCTTTCCTAAGTGCCAACATGCCCATTTTTCTCCAAAACGGCATTCAGTGACCTTTAAACCTCCACTTCCTTTTATCGGCTCAAGTAGTGAGGTGCACTTGTCCTCTTAATGAAGTCAAAAAGACAAGAGACTCTCACAGTGAAGTGACATGGCTCTGGCAGTTGCTGTTAGTGAAAGGCTCTTAAAATACATCCAGCAGTTCCAAACTAAAATCACATTAGATCTTAGCAATCTACCCTTGGGCTTGCCACAATGGTGAAATTAGTCAGATCAAATATATTTTACTTCTCAACTGATTTGTTTGCTCCAAAGCCAAGCTGGAAAGTTTTCTTTTACTGTTTTTTTTTTTTTTTTTTTTTTGTGTGTGTATATATATATATACATATATATATACATATTGCTCATACTTATTTATACTGTGTTATCCTGTGTTATCAGGAAGTAGGAGGAAAAAGTGGATGTGAAGTGGTTCAAAAGGTACTTCTCAGAACTGAAAATTTCCCTGTTTTATCAGGAACAGGGAAAGAAACAGTTGTGCAGAGCGAAAGGTGTACAAGCCATGCCAAAATAGGCTCTTGGCTATGGAGTTATGGAGGCGAGACTGATGGTTATGGAGGTGAGCTTTGGGCAGTGCAGAGCAGCTAGTGAGCTAGTGTCCATCATCTGTCTTTCATTTTGATCCCTGCTGCTGCCACTCCTCTTGATCTCTGTAGAAAGTCTGACAACTTGTTATTGTGTGCCCAAAGTATCATGGAAAGGTTGTTGAACTTTGCCCATTTTATCCAAAGTAGTGCCTAGGATGCAGAGTCGTGACAATCTGAAGGAAGGATCATTCTATACATCTCACCAGGATGTATTTCCAAATCCTCCAATACAGAAGTGAGGTGCAGACTGGACGTCAATACAGAAGTTGGATACTTTTCCTCGATCTAAATCCAACTGAGTGTCCTTCTGTTGACTTTGATGGGCTCTGGAGTTGGGCAGTAGACCAAGGAGACTTGATAGCTTGCTGCATCATGTAGGAAGAAGAAAAGCAGCTTTACTTGTGCAATGCATGCATTCAGAAACTGAATACAGACAAATGAAAAGCTTACCATTTAGTAACTGCCTCCTGCTCAGTGAGTAGCAAAGCTTTTTCCATTCTTCCCTCTCCTCAACAACAAATTCTCACTAGAATTTTTTTTGCTACAGACAGCAAACATAATTACACAACAGATCAGAACAGCTTACATTATGCCCTTTATAGAAACCTGCCTTACCTCAGAGGCATATTAGCATTTCTTACGGGTTTAAGGGGTGAGGGATTAATTACAGATTTTCAAAATATGCCTAATTACATATTTACTGGAGGAATAAATAATTCACGTTTCATAACTCGCCATGAAATGACTGTTTTCTTTTTAAGATTAAAAATCTGAGGCCGGAGGAGTGTTAAAGTTCAAACTCTGAATAAAGGCTCCTGAACCTTCAGAGGTCAGCATTCTTCTCACATGAAAAATACAGCAGAAACCCACTCCTTCACCTGAGTGACATGCAGACCCATGGAAATTTCTCACTTGGCAATCCCTCAAACAAAACGAGAGCGCCATAAAAAAACCTGACTCGTTCATTTACTTTGGCTCTTTCTTTGGTTGCTTCAGCTAGCATTTCAGGAAGCACCTAGGAGACTGGAGAGCATGACTTACTCCCAGTCCCCTGGCTTTTGCACAGGGCCAAGCTGGACCAGCAGCATCCCTTTGCTGGGCATGTGGGGGCTGCAGCATAGCCACGAGCAGGGTGGCAAGCGGGGGCTGGCTTGCATACTGCTGAATGCTACATGGCACCAGGTCATCAGGAAGCATAAATCAGCCTGCCCCTTGCTTGACCTGCCCTAACATACAGCCCGTGGTTTCCTCCGGTACATTTTATTTTACCCAGAGTTAGCAAGAAGAATATCCCTTTGGCATTTAGGGAATTATACAAATTATTACAGAAGACTAAATAACCGCCCTCAGAAAGGAAATAACTGCTTCTGAGCATTCTATAAAAAAATGCTGCCTTCAACAACATCAAGTGCCACATAACTACTATACTTACAAATGTATGTGAGTTTCTTCTGTAAATACCAGAAGAAAGAAAGAAGAAAAGTAAGACCCTACATGTCAGTACTACGTGTCTTGATTTGTGCTTTGGTAGACTTACAAAAGAAGAAAGTATACTGCAGAATGGAACTAGATATTACTTCTATACACATATATATGATAATCAAAATTCATCCTCCCCAGTCTTGGCATGTTATGAAAGTTGGAAGAAGACAGAAGAATCCCTTAGATGCAAAAAACAATGGATGTGGCAAGAGAGTGAGGGGCCTAGCACTGCACACCCCACTGCAGGACAGTCACCTATGGGACACATGGCTGCTGGCTGGCTCACACTTCCCTGTTCTGTCTTCCAGCTTTGTGAAGATCCTTGAAACAAAGCCAACAGACCACTTAGAAATAAGGCTATACAAGAAATATTGACTATCATATAGCAGCAATGGAGTCTATCCATTCAAAAAAACAAGATTCCTTTACAAAGGAAAAAGAAACGCTGAATTATGGCATAGGCATATTAAAAGTGCCCTGTTCCGTGTTTTTTGGATAGATACATTAGAATAGCAAGTTGCTAATCAGCATTTTAGCTCTTCAGAGGCAGAGCTAAATGTACATAGCATAATGCAAGTCAAGACGCCCCAATGTTTGGTAAGACTCTGGGTCCTGTTTGGCCTTTTCCGAGTGTAACCTTGTGCAAGTGGCTTAATCCTTCCATGCCACACCTCCCTTAAAATGCTTTCCACTTTATAAGCTAAAATGATTGTGTACAGGCTAGTTAATCAGTTTGAGTATGTGGAGAAGTGGAAATCCACTTTCATAATCACACGGGGTACAGAAATGCTAATTCAATTTTGGAGCATTTCAGAGGGTCCACTTTTTCATATTTTGTTTTATATTTTGCACTAGCTTAAAATTTAGATGCCTACAGAATAAATGCTTTACCTTACTTTTGGTCCTGCTTTCAATGTTAATGTCCATAATAATAATGCATATTTTAAAATAGGCAAAAATATTCTGGAAAAAGAACTGACAATATTGGTACAATTTATAGAGATGACACCTACATACTGTAAAATGCTGTCTACCAAAATATTCAGCATTCTTGGACAAAAGCTCTTACATTTCATTAATATGCTATTTTATTTATAGCTATATATCAGCAATATTTACATGTAAATGCACAATGTAAGTATTAAAATCACTTACAGTAGGTAAAACATCCTACACTGATGATGTCATCAAATGGGAAACAGCAGTCAGTTCTACAAGGTGGTACAAGAAGGGTAGCAGAGCATTCTGAGACTTAAGTACAAGCAGTGAAGATTGTAGGACAGATTTATAAATGTACTGCAAGCCATTTAAAAAGTCTTCTACCTCTCTCACCCACACAATATTAATTACCTGCACCACCTTGTGTTAATTTATTTTCCTTACACCTCAGTCAGAGGAAGATGATGTTCAAAGCAAGTAGCATCCAGATACAGTGTAAAGAAGCTGTGGATACTCTGAAATTGCATTTTCAGGGAAGGGGATGGAGGGGAGAGAAAGAATAACACCTGTAAGTTATGGTTGAAACAGCTTCATTCTCTGAGTCATGTAAATAAATATCCAGCCAGCTCAGTCCCCATCCCACAGCTTCGGTGCAGCAACTCTAATTATTCATCTATAAACAATGCAGACAAGCTATCGCTCAGCGCCATGCTACACCTCATGGCCACACGCTCTGCATTCTACCTAGATAAATATTAAAATGAACATAATCCACTATATTTTAAGGGTAAAGTTATCTGCAAAGCCTGGTGATTCATGAGCTCTCCAAATGTACATAAAGTGCTTTAGTGAAAGCATTTCCTAAGGGCCTGATCCAGTCATGCTTCTCAAACCCTCCACAGCTGTCTAGACTGGAACAGAAAGGTCATTCAGCCACTGAAGGCCAATCTATCACTCCCATTAAAAAAGAAAATACCCAAACCGTTCCAAAGGTTCAATTTGTGGATCGGTTTGGGAGATACGGAAAGAACAGCAAAGCTGCCGCTCCCTGAGGAGACGAGAGCCAACACAGAGCCCGCACCCTTCCTGGGGCTCCTTCTGAGGCCCTGAGCAGAAAGCCAGAGTGTTCCAGGGAAACTCCAGACATAAAGCACATCCCTTTTCCTTCTTCTCTTTTAAAACATTCAGCCAGTGCTGCAGGGTAAGCAGCAATGTGCTCTTCCATAGCGGGAACTTTGCTCTCTGCTGCCATTCCCTTTGCTCTGAGAGGCTCATGCTGGCAACATCCAGGGTTTTGGTCTCATGATAGAAGTCAATGCTCAGCTCAGAAGGCACTCTCCTAACTTGTAGCTTAAGAATAGAGTTTCTTCAGGGTACGTGCTGCCCTTCCACTACTAAACCTTAATACAAGCCTTCTGCAGAGAGCCGTAGGTATGCTGGAGCTGTGCACTGCTGTCTCCCCCAGCAGTAGGCAGAGATACCTAGGTCACCACTGGGCTGCAGAAGATGCTCACCAGCTGGAGAAACGCGTGTCCCTGCGTTGCCCCTCCAGCAATTGTACACTGAGCTGTAAAATAACCCTTTACCTTGGGGACTGCCTGTGTGCTCAGGCTCAGTGAGCGACTTGAGCGTCATTTAGCTTGGGCAACCAAGGCCGAAAGAGCCTCTGGAGGGTACAGCTGGGAAAGCCCAAGAAGACACTTCCTGGCTAATGAGAATGGGGCATTTTTCAACTTTGAGTGCAGGCAGGTCACCCAACTGCTATGGGTCAGCAGCAAAAGAGGATGGACCTCATTGCTCTGCAAGCTTCCTCCCTCCCCAGTGCAGGGAGAGCACAAAGAAGCCAGCGCTGGGAATGACAGCGCGGCTTGAAAAATGTATTCCAGCTGCTCTCCTTACACTGCAAGCTACAGCCCAGTGGTTCGTGTTCACAAACATTTTTAAAGAGGGTTTTTTAGGGTCCAATAGAACCTACCACCAGATGCAGATATTAAAAATAAAAAGAGAAGAAAGGAGGCAAAAAAAAGGAGAGCTCCTCTTGAATCTCATCTTTTCCATTTAGATTTCAACCATAAAACAAACTGTCAACTTTTTTCCACTTGTTCATTAACCTTTGATGCTTATTGTACTGCTAGTTTCTGCACTTGTGGGGGACTCGGGAGGATTAAATCATGGCATTCGTATCGCTCAGGGTTTAGGCACAACTTGAACCACAGTTCAGAGAGGAAGGAGAAATAGGGAGGGAAAGGCAGAAGGCAAGGCTATTATCCCAATCCTGCCTTTTCACTATTTACACGCTTAATAAAGACTGAATTTAGAGGGAGGGGAACCCCAAGTTAGTAACAATTCCCTTCACAGGTTCTACTATAATTAAAAAATAGAGGCAAGGTCATGATGAGTGCTATTGAAAATAACATACAGACCTGTAATTATAGAAGGGCCAGCTAAACCAAGGGTTAAAGGTCTCTTAATACTCTGTCAGCATTTCCACTATAACCCCTCAGTTTCAGGGGTTTACAGCTTGCACATAAATATTTGCTGCAGGCCAAAAATGGCCCTTCAAGGGGTCAGTGAGAGGAGGTAAATTTTATTTACATATTTATAAAAAATGGCCCAGCTCCACAGGAGTGGCAGGTCCCACCGGCACTGCTCTATGGGATGAAGAGGAAGCACGGGTGGGAGTGCATGGGGTGGGTGGAGGAGCTGGGAACACATTTCACCCAGAGCAAGTGGCTCCAGCTCCACAGAAACCTGCACAGAGGCAAAGATCTGCAAATAGAGCATATATTATACATTGGAATCCTTAAATAATAGGGCCGTATTCCTACCATGAATTACACAGATAATCACTCCCACTGTTCAGCCAAGCATGCACATAAGTCTTTGAAAGATGAAAACCTAAGGCCTCGCTAACGTATTGGTTTAACTTAAATCAGTACTTTAATTGATTTATTTAAGCCAGTGCCCAACCCAGTGTGACTCCCCAAATTCTGCTGAAGAGCGGTTTATTTCATTTTAGTTCAAAAATGCATATCTCCATTTTTTTTCCCAAAAGCATTCCTTCCTCCCCTTTTTACTGTCTCTCTATTTATGTGACCCTGGGCTGACATCAGTTCAGTTCCTGAAGATTAGAAGGGGTAAAACGGCTGCAACCTCATTCAGGGCTCCCTCCTTGAGGGAGTAAATGAGGCCAGTAGTCAAGTCCCAGCCAGCCCAGCCACTTGCGACCCCTAATTACAGCTGCCTACAGGTTGGGGAACATACGCTACTGTTGTTATCTCTGCCAATCCTATTTTCTTTAAAAGAAAAATCCTGGGATTCTGGTCCTCGGGAAGAAAAGAGCTTCAGAAACCCAAATTAACATCATCTAGAAAGTTTGGGTCAGAAACAAAGAGAGTCCCAAAAGAATGAAAAAAAAACCTAACAACATAGCACAAACTCTCCTCTTTTTCTGGCATGATATGTAAGCTATTCATCTGACTTTTGGGAGGTTATCTCACGATTTTCAAACGCCTGCCATTAGCAATCAAAATAAAGCCAGCTTGATTTGCAGCGAGAGCTTCTCCATCTCCGCCTGTTTTGACCAGACTGCCCTTCCCACATGGCCCTGCGTCGCCCCGGCTCCTCAGCCCCAGCTTCACGCTCATTTAGAGGGACAGGTGACAGAAAAGAGAGAGCACTAAATGATCTGGGCTCTTCTGAAATTAATTTACTGGAGCTTTCTGATGAACACAGCGATCCAGAGGTGAAGGAAGCGAAAACTCACCTAACATGATTAACCAGGCGAGCGCTTCCAGAAACCATTTTTTTTCTGTACCTAAAAATGTCACAAAATAATACATTTCTTTTCCTAGCTAAGTTCAGCATCTTTTTCAATGTGCTCCTATAGGGGCTCATTTTTTTATTTTTTATTTTTTTTTAAGCAAAATTATATTGAGGATATATAACTTTTTTTTTTTTTTTTTTAAAGTTCCTAACAAAATATTTATTGAGCAAGACCCCAGAAGATAAAAAAGATGCAACTGTTTTTCTTGGTTTGTTTTGATGTTATTTACTTAGGACTAAGCACCTCATTTTTCTTGTGTACAAAAGGTAATTATGTAGTCAAAAGAATTATGGCCCACATACTTCAAAACATATGAAAAATGTAAAACTTTATTACATACATTAATTTCTAACAAAGGATGTCTCCAGCATCAGTGTAACTGGTATGAGGCAGATAACTGATGTACGGTATATTCGTTGATGTTCCTCCCAAATGGGTTTTATAAAGGCAAACAAACAAATAAACAATTTCTTTCGTTACGTCTCCCTCTCTCTTATAAATTTCATCAGCCTCATACGGGGAGGAGGGGGTTGTCCATGGATTTATTTTTTTTTTATTAATCTGAAATATTCTATCTAGCAATCTGCTCACCATGCTTTCCTTTTATTACCTGTACATCTCCCTGAACAACTCCTGCTTTCCTCCAGCGATGCAATCCCACCTCCTGCCCAGGCCACTGACCTCTACTGTTGTTCTTCTGTCTCCTTCTTCTTTCCCTGCTGAATTTTGATGAGCGTGGCAAGCTCTTTCCCACTAAATCAGCTAGGCTGGGAGGTAAGAACTGTAAAAGTGAAGTTTACAGCACCCTTATCTTTAGCTGAGCCACTTTAACTTTCTAATTATACATCTGGGTACCATTCCCAAGAGGAAAAGGATGGCCATTGAAAATGCCAAGAATAACTGAAATCAGTTCTCCTCAAAGCCTCTCTTGAAGAAACAAAACAAAGCTGAAGTATGAAAGATAGATTCAAGGTGGCCTTATTCTTTAGCTTTAAAAGAATGAATGAATGAATGAATGAATGATGGGAGACCTGACATCCTTATATTAAGACATAACCAAAGTAAACAGACAAATAACCTCCTTCCCATACATGTATTTATGTGTTGCTTTCACTTTAAATACAAAATATCTATAAATATGTAATTTTTTCATGGTTATGCAAGCCTGCTACATCCATCAGTACATGTGACAAAGCCCTTATAAGCTCAAGAAAAAACACTCACAGCATTCAAAAAATAATACACACAAGTAACTGTGGGAATCCCCTATTCCAGCAATGCAGAGCCATCACACTAATTAAACCAAACATCAACTTCTGCACCTTGATTTCAGCACAGGTGACTGCAGTGTTTCACGGGGTCTTGTCAGGACGCCTCTAAGTGAGCTTTAGGGGGCAGTTTGGCACCAGGAGAAAAGAGACCTCTGCTCAGGTCCCGGTGTGGCTGGGCATTGTGTTGCTGAGCCTCCAGACCTCACATTAGTAATGATGACACCACTATTTTTTTGTGTTTTTGTCCCCATTTATATGGAAGTCTTTAAAAGACAGAGAAATACTCAAGTTCTTGATCCAAGCGCTCTGAATTTGGTGGATGTTTGAACTTGGTGTAAAGTCGAAGGCCATCTTTAACTAAAGTGTAGCATTTGGGGAGCTCAGGACAAAAGGGAGGGGAAAAACTATTTCAAATTATACCAGAGTCACACAACAACCCTGAAAGCTGCCAACCTCAGAACCAGCGAGCAACCTTGCCTGCCCCAGTTGCAAATCTCTATTCTTTTGCACCTTGTTCAGTCCTCTCTCCCTCCTCCCGCTATCCATGAAAAAAGCTTTCAGTGTTTCAGACGTACTCATCACAGGTATCACGAGAAAAGCGGACCAGTGCTAGATCTCAATGGCTTGTTTGTTTTGCACTGAAATCTATCCACCTCCATTTCAGGCGTCCATCGGCTGAGCCACCATTTGACATGCCCGGCCCCAACAATCACAGGGACTTGGCGGGTTAAAAATGCTAGGATTTCATTTTATTGCAGGGATATTATTCATTCTTGGGAAGGTTCAAAAGTACATGCGTCAACTTATGTCATCAAGGTCAAACAAAGTGGCATGCAGAATCCTAGCCAGATTGCATCGGTGGAGGGGTCTGGAAGCAGAGCCAAAGAGTAAGGAGACAAAAAAAAAAAAAAAAAAAAAAAAAAAAAAAAGCTTTTTAGGGCATACTCTGGATTGCTTCATCTTTCCGCAAGGGAGGGCAGAAAGTTAAGGATTCCCTCTGAGAACATTGCCCCAAAAAACTGAAATTGAGTTGTGCACGTTTCACTGAAGGTTTCCACTGCTTCTTGCCCAGCAACACGCTTACGGGTAAGACTGTCAAATAACAACACCAAAACGTGCCTCCAACATATACCAGCAAGCCCAGAAGTACACACAGACTAGCACAATAATAGCATTAGATGCCATTAACAAGCTTTAGCCTTGTTTCTTTTCAGTGGAAAAAGCTATTGGACATCCTTCAAGCCCAGACTCAGCACTGCTTGACCCTTTCCCTTCTATGCCTACATTAAAAGAACAACTAAATAGTTGCGCATAGGGAGAGCGGCCCCTCCTCACTCCAGGTGTCTGTATTTTACTTAGGGCCCCAAGCTTGATTCAGCTCATACAGTTTTTGACAAGCTTCAGCTGGCCCTCGTCACCAGACAGGCAGATCAATTAACAGTGGGATTTTTCTTCCCTAGCTCTCTTCCTGGACCTTTAACCCCTTGTGTGTCCTAATGCTCTAGGAAAGGAAGGCAGAAAGCAAGCGCCAGGAAAAAAAAAAATAGAATTGCCATTTAAAGCTTCTTCTTTTTCTTTCAAAGAAAATGGTGCTCTTGCATGTTTTTTGCCTGTCTCAGAGCCCCACCTTTCTGTAGACTTCTGATTGTTCAAAACTTCTCGTTTGTACCACCAGAAGTGAAAATCTTGAAATTCTCATTTTCTGCTGTTTTTAAAAACCTCTTTGCATCTTGCTATTGAAAGTAATGAAAGGGAAGAAGTTTAACATTTTCTTTGGGGTGGAAAGTTGTTTTCCACTTCTTCATTTTCCTTTCTCTTTTTCCACTGCACCAGTTTTTCCATATTGGCACATGGCAAAGATAAATTCTGGCTACTGAGACCAAAGACCAAGCCCGTAGCTGATGTTCTAGGAGCTTTCTTGAAGAAAAGTTATCAGAATATGAAAGTGGGAGGGGAAAGAAAAGATTTTGTGGAAGGAGAGTAATTGAAGGAGAAAGGGCTGAGAAGAAAGAGTGGCAAAAATAATGTTTCTGAGAACTACAAATGGAAAAGAAACGGAATAACTTCAAAATGGAAAGAAGAGTAAATGGTTACAAATTGCCCCATGAAAGAGAAACAATGTCAACATTGACAATTTTATTCTGTAATTTAATTATAACCCAATTTGTCTTTTGGTGATAGCGTACAAGAGAGCATGTCAATGGCATGAGAAGCTCCTTCAGCAACAGCAAAACATAATAAATAAATGTAATTGCTAGTGATAATAATTAGACATTTCTGTGAAAAACAGTTCCCAGAACTACTGGAAACTATCGAGAAAGATAAATGTTATGGCTACTGCAGGGAAATCCATTTAAATGTATTCATGGTGATAAATAAAATAACACCAGTGAGGTGATTGTTATTTTTTAAAACTTTTTTTAAAAAAATAGCAAAAACAAACAAATAAAAATCCTTCCCACAGCTCCCTGGGACAGTCCTACACCCTTACTTGTAGAAACTGATTGACTTCCTCACTTTAGCACCAAAGTAGCAACACAACAATAATTAGAGTAATAATAAATGATAGATAATTAGGATAACCTGTCAATCTCAGAATGTTGCATCAGTGATATACAAATCAAAATGGAAAGAAATAACAATTGCTCCTCCAGAAATAGCCTTCAGCAGGTGAAATAAACCTCAGCACTAGCGCACATCATTTTATCAAGCAGAAAATAGTTTCTGCTCTTCCTGGGTTGAAGTGATAGTTTCCTGCTGTCCCTATCCTGGACTGAGGTATATGTGCTTTCTCAGGACAGTGCAGAAAGGAAACAAGAGGATGAGAAATCTCTTAGTGAGGTGAGCAGGACAAATGTGAACTGCCGGGCAGTGTTAAGGGTATAGCATCTTCTCTGTGGTTTATAGGACATGGTTTTCTTACCAAGGAAGGAGGAGGAGGGCAGCTGGTGATTTTTCACTGTGTATGAGGATTCCTTATCGAGGATTGGTAACAGAGCACTTTTTCTTGTGTGGATGGCTGCTGTTTAATCTTTTCAACGCTTGTTAGAAAACACGAAGTCACTGCTGACACGTACCGGGAAGGCAGTAAATAGCAAAGGCATCTCACTGAGGCACAAAGGAAAGCATGAGAAAGTGTTAAATAATAACGTTAGGTGAACAGAGTGGAGGGAATACTTACAGAAGGGAAGGACCCTCTCTCTTGGAAAGAAATTGCTCTAGAAAGAACATGGCAGAGGTGGAGATGCTCAGCTGCACATTAGCTCTTTACTTGGAAGGGTAACTTCAGTCCTTAGAATATGTAAACAGGGGGATATAGGCTAGAGGCCTGAGGTAATATCATCTTTGTCTGTGGCACTGGTGTGACCACTAATGGAATAGTGAATCCAGTTCTGGTGCCTGTGTTTCAAGAGGTTGTTGATAAATTAGAAGAGTCATGAGGATGGCTGAAGGACTAGAAAACACTGGGAGGATTAGAAAACAATTGTGAGAGGCTCAAGCAGCTCAGACTGTTTAGCTTAATAGAGAAAGGTTAAGGAGTGACTTGCCCACAATATACAAGAAGCTTCACAGGAAACAGAAGGCTTTTCAGTTTAACAAAGACGTACATAAAACAAGATCTAACATCTGGAGGCTGAAGCTAGATGAATTCAAGCTAGAAATTAACAGGAAATTTTTAACCATGAGAGCACTTGGCAATGGGAATAGTTTGTTGAATATTGTGGTGACTTCTGCCTCATGATATATCTTAACACTTGTTTTGGAAAGTCTGCTGAATGGCATTACATACATAGGAAGACCTTAAGGGAGCCCTGTGTCCTTCACTAGACAGAAAGACACATTGCATAATGATATCACTTGATCTTTAGCATCCAACAATTTATAATCTATGCTCTTTGTCTAAACATACTTGGCTATCTGCACTGTTGTATAACACTGTGCCTGTATTCAAAAAGCCACTTTTGGTCTGTTCATACTTTTAAAATGTTACCAGGGAATATAGAACATGACTTTTATATAATGTGTATGATACTGAAAATTTTCTAGGAGAGTTTTTGCTTCTTATCAGATCAAGCCTGACTTGACAGTGCTAAAAAGAATGATCTTAATTTGTTAGTCCTACACATTAAGCACAGAAGGACAGTGACTCATTTCACTTCCCCCTTTCAGTCAGATGATGCCCAACTTTCTCTTTTAATTTAAGTGTAGATTTTGCCAGCAATTAATATTGCTGTCTTCAAATGGTCCCAGAGGGAAGCTCAGCAGGTATAAAATAACAGGGTGCTTTTGCAAGGAGTCTGTAAATGTGCCACCACAAGCTTAAAACGTGAACTCCCCAAAATGCAGTTGCATTATCAGTGCTGATCTCAGATTTGTTGCCCTGCTCACTGTATAATTCATTAAGGAGTGAGCCTAGTGAGCAAAATGAATGCATTCTTCCACCACAGTTTAAATTACATTCCTGAGTAAACCACTCATTTTTACTTCTTCCCTGCAACACTTTGCATGTGCTGTCAATTACAGCAGATTGGTTTCTTGTTGAATCAACAAGGTTTGGTGGTAGTGCCCCTTTGAAAGTTAAAGAGAAGATGAGCATTGCAATGAGCTGATCAATCCTATGGTGTCAAACATTTGTCAAATGGGAATTAATGAAAGAGGAGTGTCCTTGCTAACATGCTAAATCCAGTTTGTAATCCCCAGTATAACAAGAAAACAAAGACATTTCCATCCCCTCTTATATCAGGAATAGAGATTGGATGATGGAATGATGTGAACATAAAATAATTGTACACACAGAAGCTTATGCAAAAAGGCTTTGTTTGGAAGTGCTGGAAAGCCACTCACCCCGAAACAATGGGGCAAATTAGCATGCATCCAGCCCAAGGGTGCAAGCAGCACACACACACACTCCCGGTGACGGATGCTTAGCTCTTGCTGGGAGGTCACCACTACGAATCTCTCTTGAGAAAGCAGCATGTCAGATTTCAGACACTTTCCCTACAAATGGGCTTTTGCAGCTCAAAGGAGGAGGTGGGGGGGAGCTTTTCGATTCAGATAATAAAGTCCATTTACATGAAAAGATGCCGCTTTCAATGACATGATTAATTTCGGAAATACCTGGCATCTGAATGAAGCAAAGACTTCAAGAGATGACTGATGATGAGAAAAGATAATTAGGCAAATGTCAAGAGTCAGTGTTTTGATTGGTGACTGAGAGGCTGGTCTGACTAGGTTATCGTATACTCATTCCAGATGGAAATGAAAGGACTTTGTAGGGAGAGCAGGATGATCCCTCCGTGGTTAAAGACAAACTCTCTTTAAGCTATAGATTTTTTCCTTGGTTTTCCTCCACTGCAACCAGCAGGGAAGCTCTCCTGCTCCAGCAAGTGTCCTTTCTGAATGGCTTTTCCAATGGTACTGGACAAAGCTCGCCCTGTTTAAATCTTATCACGTTTGAGTCACGATCAATCTCTCTTGCATTTTAATATTGAGAGGTTTTGGCTTTTCAAAACATCTTGATCTGTCTTCTCCCCAGCCCTCCAGAGCTAGAAGATGGTACAGCCAGAGGGGAGAAGACGAAAGTTGGTTGGTTCCCCACATCTCTCAGCTTCCCACCAAGAGCTCGGTATGGCACTGAGTGCGGTGCCCTGCACAGGACAGAGAACAAACCAAGGAAAATGCTGTGGTCCTCATTGAGGCCTATTCTGACAGGACTGCCCTGTTGGGATTGACTGATTACCTCCCCTTCAGAAAAAGGGAGCATTCACAGGGCCCTCTCCCTAATCCATCACGGCACTCCAGGTTGTGCTTGCCACTGCTTGCTCCTTTTCCACGCATGCTGCTTTTGATTTGTGGGATGCGCTGGCTTTATGCAGGCATATTTAATCCTCGGTGGGAAAGCCACTGATGCTGGAGACCTCAGTAGGCTTCCCAACCTGTTTTCAGATGAGCTGACAGCACAGCATGCTTCGTTTCTGTACCACTGTGAGCCTGCTCACTGCCTAACGAAGCAGCTGCTGGAGAAGGCCTGCTCTGGGAAGGAGCGCATGATGAAGCACTGCTCTGCTAAGTCATTCCTAATTTGGCCAGCCATCCAATGCCGAGGCTGCTATTAGTTAATCTTTGCGTAATTTGTTAAAGTAGGCTTTATGAAGTACTGGAAATAATCGTCTCCCTCCTCCCTCCTGAATCCCGTGGCCGCGCACGGTTAGGGGTTTAATAACAGACTGTATCGCGCAGTCAGAAACGGTGAAGGTTTTATAGCAGTGCATTAGCCAGAGGTGGATAACCTATCTCTAGAGGCTTGATTGACTGGAAACATATTCTCAGCCTGCTTAAAACTGCTTAGAGTGTGTCATGGAGGTCCCCCAAAATAAAACGCTCAGTGTATTTAGTGAAACCCTACACCCTAAGTACATGTAAGGGCACTGTAAGATACTAATTAGGTTGTAACATAAAACACCATAAAAAGCAAAGCATGACATACAAAAAAATGTTTAAGTTCTAGCCAGCTCTTTCATGTTAGAGAAATATATTAAAAATATATTCATAGCAAATATATTGAGGCTTTGAATAAATCTGTTTCTAATGGTAGCCTATAGCTGGAAGAGATATTGCTCATTATGGAGAAATTTCTACTTACATTTGTCTTCAAATATTAGAAGCTATTCTTATGGATTTTTTATTTATATGAAATAAAGAATCCAGCTTCCACAAAGACCAGCCAATTATCATTACGATGACCGCGGTCAAAACGTGCATGGCCAGCATTTTTTTCCCAGTCTTTTTCCCAGAAAAGGTATGGAAAACAACAGTGCCACATGAGAATAATGACTTTGCATGATGGCATACAGAAGTGGAATAATCATAACAATAACAATATTATAAATAATAATAATTACTGAAGTGAAATTTAAAAGTACGGCTCAAACACTTTTCACTGAATCCTTTCACTGAAAGGAAAGTCTTCATGAAAGAACTCACAAAGTACGACAGTGATGTCTTCTTTTTTTTTCAGCATCTAGAAATCCTGATATTCTTAGTATCCTATTTTTTTTAAGTATTAGTTGTCAGCCAAAAGATTTTCTCCATGCTGACTCTTTTCTTTTGTAATCTATTGACACTCAACTATACTACATTGTATTAATTAGAAACACAGCCTCCTTAATAATGTCGGAATTAGTGTAATTTTTAAACATTTACGAATATAATTATTTGCCTGCATTAGAAATATTAACGTAAAACATGTGTGCTGTGCTGAAAGAAGCAGACCTCAGAGCTATCAAGTATAAATCTAAATCTATCAAACAAAATTATATGTACATATGTAGGTTGTCTAAGAAGAAAATCTAAGTAGGATAGATCCCAAAGTCTTTATAAACACCTCTAATGACATATACATAAATATAATTTGCATCATACAAAAAAAAAACAAAACCCAACAACATATAGATTTAAATATTATCACACCACTACTAAGAGATATCTTTTGCCAAAGCCTTGGCACTGTTGCACATTATTGAAAGAAGTGCTAATTTAATAAATACGTTGCTAGCTGCGTTCAAACTAAACAGCAATCATCTATGTTTGTTGTTCTATGTGCACAAAGTTATGGATTGCAAAATCCCTTGTTAGGAAACAAGCTGTATTTTATCAATGAATATATTCTTCCTGGGATTTTATGGCTTTGCTTTAATGTGGACGGTCACTTTCCCTCCTTTGTTTGGAAAAGGTACAGTTTATATTTCTTCCCGGATTTAGCATTTCCCTTGAAGGTTTTTGTGATTAACAATATAATAATTTTATTGAGTTATTTCAGACACAAATGACTGAGCCCGAAGGGTATTCCAGATTTACAAGATTTTGCTAATAACTAGGCTCCCCTTTGTATTAAAACTGCTAATTAGTGCTTTTAAACAGCTCAACATTTAATTCTTTGAAGGCACCATATCAAGGGCTGATATAAAACTGTTTATGTAGGATATATAAAATAAGAAGGTGTTAAACCCAACACAAATTGAGTGGCAGGGGGTTCCCTAAAGTGCTAATTTTATGTTTGTTTTCGTCTCATTTAAAGTTAAGATGTCTGCATTACAACAGTGAAGTGTAACATGCTTTACATACAGATTAAGCAAAATGTGTCAATTTATGAGCCTTATTTGCCTGGAGATGTAGTCACTAGTAGTTTCATCAGTGCTTTTATGCATGCATATATATGTGCACGTGTTTTTGTATGTGGGTACACAAAAATGTGTGTGTGTGTGTATACATAGCTCTGTGAGTACCCGCACACAGAGGAACTCATTTTTATGTCCTTATTAGCGAGCCTCTGCATGGCCCCTTACTTCAGTGATTATGGGAAACTTATAACTAATTAATTACGTGAGATTGCTCATTTAAAATTTTTAAATATTTCATTTCATTTAAATACACTGTGACATTTTAAGGCCGCATTTTGTTTAATTGGTATTGCTAAACAGAACTGATTTATACACGCTGAGGATATCAGATGGCTGTAATAGAGAAATAAATGACTTGTCAGCTGCATTCTATCCTCCTTTTCTCCAAGTCAGTCTTTAGAACACCCCAGAAATTCACTAAAAATGACGCAATTTTCACTCAAAAGTGCCAATTTCTTCTTATTAGTGAACATTGAATAACTGCTTCTAGGAAGAAAAAAAAAGAACACATGAAAACTAACTTTTTTTTTTTTTTTTGGTCAAAGCCATTGTTCATATCAATTTAATTCTGAACTCTGTGTTCAACAAGGTTTTAACAATAATCGCCTTATCAAGTGAATTTCTGGCTATCATCAAGAACTGCGAATTATATGAGAGTCCCAGCTGCCCATCTTCAGCAGCCCTCGCTTTGTGTCTGCAGAGCACCGTCACTGTGCTCCACTCTCTGCACCCACTTTCAGAGGTGTGATAATAGTTTTCCAATACATCTCCATATACGCCCGTAAGATAATGCAATACACTGCAGACACTAGAGGTCAGATCTTGGAAGTGGAAAAGCTCCATGCAGAATTCTACCCAAACTAAGTGTACTTAGTGTGCAATTAATTGGTTTTCAGGCTTTGAGCTCGAGTACAAGTGTAGTCATTTCAGGGTTCACATGCAAAACTGATGAGAATTTATTTATGCAATCTAGTGGTGGTGCATAATAATCTATTAGGAATAATTTACATAGTTCCAAAATTGTTTGATGCAAACATTAAGATGGAAAATGTCACTAAGGTAAAGCTGCAAGAGGTGGTGGTGGTGGGAATGAAAAACTATTTACCAGGCAAGATAACAAATACATCGATTTTATCTTCTAATGCTATTCTTACTGCAAAGAAATGGAAATTAATAATTAAATATCCACCTTTTGCATTGTACAGTAAACTTTTTTGAGGGTTCCCATCTTAAACTGCACTCTGTTCTACCTTTTCACTTTTAATAGACAAGGGTTAGACACCAAGATCTGGCTGCACTGGCCAACATACAAACACATGGTAAAAATAGACTTTCCTCATAGATATCAGTCTGAGTAGACTGCCTGTTCATACAAAGATGATAATGTAAGAATATGAGCAATAGCATCTTTGTGAGATTGCTACTTCAAGAACAGTGCTTCACCACTTTGTTATGTTTACTTAGGCAAGGATTTTTCTCTTTCGCAGGATGAATCACTTACTTTGCAACCAATGGTACATTGAGCTCAAATGTTTCGGTCTGTTTATTTTATATGTATGCACTAAAGCAGTGGGTGGAAATGAATTGGCAAAACTCAAGATTTTCTTAGCATGATCTTGAGTAAAATCCAGTGTGGCTTTTTAAAACTTTATATCAAAAGGCCTGTATAATCTTTACCTCATTCCCAAAGCATACGATCAGTTGGCATTCTCAAGGCAGCAGTAGTAATGCTGTCCCCACAGCTTCAGGAGCAAGCATAAGCATTTGCAACTGATTTATGCATCTCACCACACAATGAGGTATCTAGAAAGATGTATATTGTTTGATGTTTCAAATTCAAGGTGAAATTCTATATATAGTGCTTTATAGTTGCTTCGTATTAGAACTTAATACACATTAATATCCCATTTTCATGGTCTTTGTTTCTCTGTTCCTAACTCGGCTTCCCTGGGAGAGCCTCTGGGAGTAAGAAAAATTGGAAAGTTGCCCTGACTCTCATTCTGTCCTGACACATGTGTTGGTATGCTTCAGAGCAGCCTAGAGGCAGCCTCGACAAATAACATCTGGCACTTTGCCTCCACAACTTGCATTTATCCTACTGAACTTTAGGCACACACACTGAGGCATCTTTGGTGGGAGCCCATCACTTTGTTTTCTCTCTAGGCAACAAAGACAGCCATATCCAAAATGGGCATCCCCAAGGCACACGGGATTTGGTTTTCTTTATAAATTAATCTCATAAAAGAAAAGCAGTTGTGATGTGAACTCCAGACGAAGTAGAACTGGGAGAGCAGCTCTGTTATTTCTCCTTTTTGTAACTTTGTAAGCCTGGCCATTAAGCCAACGGCATCAGCTTCCTTACTACAGATACGTGGATAATGCCAGCTTCTACTCTACAGCGTCAAAGAGCTGTCCATAGCTGAGCACTTGGAAAAGTCAAAAAGTCATCTGTATGGTCATTTACTTTACCAGGGGACATACCAACTTCCTACATTGCTTCTTTGTGAACTTACTGTTCTGAAGTGTTGCTTCATAGGACTGCATGACAGTCCAACTCCTAATAAATCCCACCTGACTGAAATGAATTAGGTCTGGGAATATGTGTTCCAGATTATTAACCAGCACCTTTGCAAGTAACTTACCATCCACATTTATTAAAGATATTGGGTGATAATTTGTGCAGTGTTCTGGATCTCTCCCTGGTCTAAGAATTATGATAATTAGTGCTCAGAGAGAGGATGTCATTCATATGTTTCTCAGGGTGCAGAGAATAGCATATCATTACACTCCTTTTAGATTTGAGATGGATAATTCCAAGACTGTTCCTATCTTTTAACCTTGGCCAGCCAGGAGACTGCTTGGCCAAGTGGATGGGGGCTCAGAGTGAGGGTCGGGATGGTTCAGAGGGCTGTAAAGTGGGAGATCACTCCAGGAGGAAGGATCAGTGAGGAGGCTGATATAAGCATTGGTGCCATGCAGTGACCACTCTGAAAAGCCTTTTAAGACCTAAAAAATGCAGAAGGCAGAAGATAAATTACCATCTGCATTTGGAGATATCAGAAAGTGGGGCTTTGAATTCTGGGAGATAATTTAAGAGAGAATAAAACTGTAAACTCCCACAGGAATGTACGTTTTAAATTCACTTCTGTTAGTGGACTTTCGCTTTCCAAAGTCCTCAGAACTGCATCTGCTCTGGTCCTAAGCAATACATCTGCCAGAATTTCTCAAATCTGGTATCCTCACATTGCAGAGATTCAGGAGATGTTTAGTTGTGTCCTCCACCTGAGTTACACTGATACTGCAGCCCCTGGATTCCTCTGTTTGAGCATGATGCCTTTGCATCACTTCTTTGGAAGAGAAAGTAATCTACGTTGCCACATCTTTATTTCTATCTACATTCAGGCAGACACACAAAAGACTGTGATAACAGTACCATAAAGTCAGTTTTTTTCACTGATCTGTAAACTTGGCTTATTCTGTAGCTAGTCATTACACTGTGCAGTAATTTCCATGGTGCTATTTTGGGGGATGAAAAAAAAACAACTTTCTCCTTCAACAACATATTCCTGCTTGACTTTCATCAAAGACTTAAACAGCCAAGGGCTTTTAGCATCTCATTTCACTTACACACACAGGCCATTATAACCTGCATAAACAAGGATGACAAGTTGAGATTAATGAAGGTCCCAAAGTGACAGAACAATTTAATTGTCAGAAATCATAGGAGGTGAACTTTGCCAGTGTATTTATATAAGACTGCCATAGTCAAAATCTTCCCTAATTGATTATGACCAATAAGTAATAACACTGGAAGCAGTTTTCTGGTATACAAATAAGAAATGACCCAAAACAGTTAATAGCAGTATTAAGATGCATAATATAAGAATATTAGATTGATAAAATAAATGACCAATAACACTCTGCAAATAACAGTTGTGTTTACACTTCAAAGTAGAGCAGAGGAAAACTGCAGCACTGACAAAAGTCAAATGAAGTGGTCTGGTTATAAAAGAAAGAACTTGCAACAATCCAGCAGAGATCCTTGCAATGATACCACTACAGCAGAGGTAAGTATTTGAATCTGCAGTGCAGTTCTGTTCCTTCACCTCTCTCATTTGGATTATTATGAGAGAGCTTAAAGATCATTTTTGAAGGAATCTTGAAAACATTACGTATGTTTGTTCAGAAGAAGTAAAACAGTGTTGTGTAAACACATATACTCACGTGGATTTCTGATACTAATTGAGGGGGGGCAAGCCACACAAAACCTCTTTTCTAATCTTTGGAAGAGTCATCAGGTAATTCAAAGCTCAAAATAAAACCCACAGCTCTTTGTATTTTTGAATTCCACATGCTCATTCAGTTGTTGCCTAAACATACGATTGCCTTTACAGATCACCGCCTCAGTTGGAAGCCTGCTCAACCCGTTTCCTTGCCTTTCTATGATCATATCTCCTTATTTTTCACTTCCATATATCCTGTCTTATGTCCCATTTATATCTCCTAGCCAGGCTTCTCCAATGATCCCAAGCAAATCATCAAGCTAATTTGAATGATAACTCTCAGAGAGCTGGAATAACCTCTCTTTTATGTGTAGTTTTTTTCTTTTCTTTTCTTTTCCAGAAGGTAAGTAACTAACTGTGTTGGCAGTATTCCCCCTTCTAAACATAAAAAATATCTCTTCTTTCCAGTAATATTGTACTTAAATGGCCAGAGATTGCTGTATAATTGATCCTGCGTTAGAGCAGCAGAACAGAATAGATGGCCTACGGAGTTTCCTCCCAGTCTTAAATTTCAGTGATTCTCTAATGATAAAGGAAAAAGGCAGCACTTAATGCATTTCACTCATATCACCTCATAACTGTCCCTTCACATGACTAAATCAGGCTCATTTTGCAATCTTGTCCTCCTGTTTACAATGGCACGTGTCAACTTAGCTATTCCAAACTTCTTCCAATAGACAAACCAAACAGGATACCGTAGACCAAGCTCTGACTCAATATACACGAGCTGTTCTCATTAGATCAAAGGCAAAGGTAAATATAGCCGAGGCAGAAATTGCCTCCATATGTCATGTGCAGCCTAACTGGTGTTTTATAAAATGATACTTACTGTCACCAGCAATCTGCAAAAACATTCCCAATTTCTCTGGGATCTTCCCCTTGACATTCTTTTCAAACACTTTGAAAAAGGTTAGATTTTAAGAGGGCTTTCTGCAAGCAGAAAGTCTACATTTGCTTTTCAGCAAGAGCCTGAAAGCCTCAGTCCCAGTTTCATTTCATGCCTTTGGAGTTTGGAAAGAAAGTGCCACATTTCAATTCAGATTAGTTAGGCCCATCTTGATAAATGTTGAGGTCTGATTAACCCTCCTCACTGCTGCTTTGAGTGGGCCATGGACTGTGTTAAAGGCAAACTCTTTCCTCTCAAGTTTAGCTTCTCCCTTTTCAAATACATTATCTGCAGGATTTTTTAGCACATTTTTTTTTTGTTGTTTTCGAAAGCGGCCAGACAAATACTTTGTGTAAACTTCCTCCAGACAGCAGATAACTTCGAGCCGCTGCTTGGCTGACGCATTTTGAGAAATGAGTAATCAAAATTCATGATGTGCTCTCTGGACCCCGATGCATTTTAATTCTTTGATCAGATAAATGCTATTGCTTAAAAAAAATATATATATATAAAAAAGAGTACATGTCTTGAAGGATCAAGAAAATGAATTCAAAATGTGCTTTCACAACCAGTTAAAGTTATTTACAGAAAGGCAGGGTGTCTATAATCTTTTCCCCCCAAATTTGTATTGTTTATTTACAGAATGTAAAGGAAAAGGAGAATGAATGTAACCCCAAAGGGTTAACTAAATGTACTTTTGGGGAAGGCTCAGGTCACACTCCTATTGAGCCAACTTAGGCATTCAAGCCTTTTAACATCATTAAATCCTCACTGATAACAGAACCTGAGCTCCTCAGCCTCATTATGCCACCCCCAGTTCAAGCACCAGGAGCCCAGCTCACAGCGTGTTGAGAAGGACGAGCCCCAAACATCACACTTTGGCTCTGGCACTTTTGCTTGATAAGTCCAAAACAGCCCAGTCTGACAGGCCCTTTATATGCTAGCTTGAAAAATAACCTATTTAGCATTCCCCAGTTCCAGCACATGATTTCACTGGGAAACTATGCAAAAGATACTTTGGAAATAAATATGCACAAGAAATTACAACTCTGTCTGAATGACCCCCTACCTTGGAATGTCTAGAACTGTGAGAATTATAAGGTCAGGAAATATGTACAGGCCTAGTGCCTTGAAAAGTTACTATTCCTTATTAGGAATCTGCACAGACATGGAAGCGGGAGTTGTATAAACTAAAAGGAAGATTTTTTCCTGTCGCTTACATGCCTAGTCCTTGACCTATCCCATTTATAGTTTCCTTTAAGATACTATGCATTGCAAGTTCATTTGTTTCCTAGTAGTCCTCCAGCAGCGATCTGCAGATCCAGCCAATACTTCAGACAGAGAAGGGCTATGTAAGCAGAAGCTTGAGATTTATATGCCTGTAAAATCACAGGTATTCATTTATATCGCTGCTAACAATTTTGAGCTCCAACTCTACCATTTCCAGGTAAAAGGTATCCTTATTCTCTGTCTGAAAATTTTAAATGCAGACATATAGAACTGTTTAGTCTGCTTTACTATAAATAGGAGGTAATATGTTATTTCAAACAAAAAGTATACCATAAACTACACACTTAATTTTGACAGATTGTGCTTTCTTATATATGGCTTGGTCCTGCTGTGCTTTCACAGATCAAACTTTCATTGACTTCAGCTGAGTCTCCTAACAGTGCAATTCCAGATACTGCCTTTTGTTGTATTTCACACCTTCAGGTTCTTTTCCTAATCCCTTTCTCTGCATAGAAGTACTATACTTTGCAATATCCAATTGTAGGCTTGCAAAGCTACACAAAAGCTTCTTACGAGATGAGAAGTGCTTGCAAGAAGCAATCCTCTCCTTTGCCTTTCCTCTCCCCCCCTGCCTCACTCAAATGTCTTGATTAGACAACTGAGTCTCAAAATTCAGGAGAGTACCCCTGCTGTAGATAACCCCCAAAGTCTGCAAAAGGAAAATAGCTGCTTTTACATCAGAGATAAACTTTCAGCTAAAATTCTCCTTTGTGTCACCCCCTGGTTTGCAGTTAAATGGCATGGAGTGTTTACTCTTCCAGTGAACAAGCCCATTATATGACTTAAAGTGTTAGCGTACACAGCACTGACATGTCCATTACACCCATGCATACTGATACCTAGATTACAGAGAAGTTCAGGTTACCCAATTAAGAACTTGAGCTGCATTTTGGAAGCTGAGAAGCTGGAGGGAGGTCTGGCTGGGTTATTACAGCTCTGATAAAGGCACTGTCTGTTTGCAGAACCTCGGTCCAATGAGTGCCAGCAGAAGGAGAGTGGATCTGTAAAGACAGACCCAAGCCCAGATGTCAAACCAAAGAGCTGGCTCGTAGTTTAGCCTGTGCGAACTGGAAAAGGAGGCTGATACGTGGCTTGTCCTCTTGTCAAAGAGGAAGAGTGGGCTGGAGGATAGATGTGGGTAAAATGCACAGTATGGGTCCTGGTGGAACTCAGGGCAACTTGACAAGCTGCCTTCACACTTCCATGGGGCCTCACACTCCAGGCAAAACGGCTCACATAGCCGTTGACACAAATAGCAAGTTACAACAAAAGAAATCCAAACCTTGTTGTTTTGGAAATACGGCCGAACCAGAACTTTCTTTCTCAAGGCCTTATAGTAAAATCAGGGCAGTGTCTTTCTGATTCGAGCCTACAGTTGCTTATCAGAGAACGTCAGCTTTAATTAAAATAAACTAAGTATAGTAGAAGAGTTTTTCTGAGCATTCAGTCTACCTGAAAACCTAGGTACTGTAACTGCCAGAGACGTCCAGTGACTTAAAACTGAAACACTGAAGAAAAATCTCCGAGTGGGGAATGAGGCTTGTGCCTTCCATGCTGCTCTTCCAAGGGGTCTGAGTCCCAGTTAGGAACACTGATGCGTGAATCATCTCAGGTTAATGGGAGAATCGCCACTGACTTCACTGTGAACAGAATTGAACCTTAAGCAGTTGTCAGAGGACGGTGCAGATAAAGGCAGCTCCAGCCACTTCCATTTTATTTAAAGATGTTGTTACGTGCTTTGACAGTTCAACTCTGCACATTTAAACATTTGGTTACTGCAGCCTTAGCGAAAGTGATTCTCTCTAGCAATACAAATCTCTGGTTACCAAACATTTACTTTATGCTCTCAAAAAGATAATGTAACAACATTCTGTGTTTTCTGTTTCCAAATAAAAGGAATTCACAATATCCCCTTGTGTTATTGTTACGGACCATACAGCTAAATTTAACTCCTTTATCTTATGCTGATCTTTCAAATAAAGTTCATTATTATATCAAGTATGTTCACGGTTAGCAATTATTGTTTAATATTAAACACCCTTTGCCAATAAAGGTCCATATATAATTGACTGTTACAACCCTGGTTACAGCTGTTCCAATAATAAAAGCTCTAATTAAAATCACATTCAGATTTCCGAGATAACCACTTCAACCCTGCTCACATAGCAAGCAGTACCTTCTAACTATTCCAGGGATCAGAGGGAGACTGCTTCTCCATGAAAGCCCTCAATCAGCAGAAGACTGCAGGATCACATCCTCTGTTTCATTTGGTAACAATGAAGAAATTCATTGAAATTTTGGTGTTGTTGGGCACAATTCTCACCACTCAAACTCTTTAGCAGCGAGAAGTCCACATGAACTTTTGAACCGTGAGACTTAGCTAAAAAGCTATGCCAATTTCTTCTGCTTTCTGTGATGTTCTTCATAGAATCATAGAATGTCCTGTGTTGAAAAGGATCACAATGCTCATCCAGTTCCAACCCCCTGCTATGTGCAGGGTCGCCAACCAGCAGACCAGGCTGCCCAGAGCCACATCCAGCCTGGCCTTGAATGCCTCCAGGAATGGGGCATCCACAACCTCCTTGGGCAACCTGTTCCAGTGTGTCACCCCCCTCTGTGCAAAAAACTTCCTCCTAATGTCTAACCCAAACCTCCTCTGTCTCAGTTTAAAACCATCCTCCTATCACTGTCCACCCTCATAAAGAGCTGCTGCCCCTTCTGTTTATATGATCCCTTCAGTATTGGAAGGCTACAACAAGGTCTCCTTGGAGCCTTCGCTTCTCTAAGCTAAACAAGCCCACTTCCCTCAACCTTTCTTCATAGGAAAGGTGCTCCAGCCCTCTGATCATCTTCATAGAATCATAGAATTGCAAGGTTGGAAATGACTCTCGTAGCTCCGCATTCTCTATTCTCTCCCATATTTTCTCCCATGTATCCCCACTCAATCCCAAATACTCCTGTTTATTCTTAAGGAGCTGTCAGTAATAGCTAGAACTACAACCAGAGATTCACAATCCCTCCTTGCACAGCTTCCAGCCCAGTGGCAGATTCCATGGGCATCTGTAAGGACTGACATAGCTGGAGTTGAACTTGTTCTGTATTTACCATCACCTCATCAAAACATTCTCAGGTATGCACTCCACACAAATTCAACTTCAACATCAGCAGTATAAAGAAATCTCACATAGTATTCTGTTCCAACTCTTCCAGTTATCTTTCACCCATAAAGTACTCAGCTTAAACAACTGTGATTCTTATACCAGCAGGAAGAGGCAGCTCTCACACATAAATGAATGGGTTCTTGCCCTGGGAATCTAACCTTACAATAAACCATTCCAATCAAATTTAGCAGAGCCAGATGTGTGAACCAGCCTATTTTTGTGACCTAGCCATCTTACCACAGCATAGTCCAATTTTCTTAATAATAACATTGCAAAGCACTAGCAATTCAACTCTTCCTTCTTTCTTCAAATAAAGCAGGCATGCAGGGAAATGGAAAACACTATGTGATTAAAGTGATAGAAATAAACATTCTTAAGTGAGAAAAGAAAATGAATGAAGTTCCCACCGGAAGACTACCTCATCATCACTGTGACTTCAGCTACAGGCCAAAATTCCAGCCAGTGCCCACCAGTGTTATTTGAGCCACTTCAATGACACTACTCTAGTTCACACCCTCCCAAAAAACCCAACCCTAGCACATGAGCATGCAATTATGGCCAGGCAGTCTTGACCGCTGCAGGGTTTCTGCATTGCTGAATCATCCTGAAACACTCCAGGAGAAGATCTGTGGCATTGGAAATGTCCTTTTTCCTCCTCTTTATCCAGCACCGGTCCTGCTCTGGCTGGCTGAAGCTTTCTTTACCCTGCATGCACCTATATTCCCCTGCCTTTGGGAGGTGGATTTGGAAGGCAGTGTCAGTGATCCTCAGCAGAAATGAGATGTTGCAGATTTCATGCAGACTCCTAACTTATCTGAATTGCTCCACACTGGGCGTGGTGATTTAGGAAAGCCCTGCTGATGTGCAGAGCTATTTTGCAATCACGCCCTTATGTTCATCTGTTTCATTTAAGTGAATGAACACTACTGTGAAAAATTTCGTTTTGAGCTTCCTAGCATTTTAAATTTCCATTCAAAATCTGCACTGAGAAAGGGGTTTGCTGTTCCCATACACATATAAAACATTTGTTTCTATGAGGGTAATGTACCAGGCTAAATAAAAATAACCCTACACTGCACTTCAGGGTGAAAATGAATTTTGGGTAATTTGAAGCAGTGACATACAGTGTGCTGATCTACAGAGGACCAGTAAGCCTCTTCCCCCAGCCCTTGGTGTGCTAGTTACATAGAACAGTACCTGGTTTGGTAGCACTCTTCACATTGCTTCATTAAAACTGCTCTACAGAGCAGCTCTGCTATTGAGTCAGGGTCAGTGTTTGTGTCGTCACCCATAATTTTCTGAAAAGGTACAAGGAAAGGTGTCTCTTGGACCCGTGACATCAAGAGGGAAACAAGTTTCATACCTGATCACTAAGGTTTCCTGCACATGCCTGCAGAGAGCCTTTGACTTCTGGCCATTTCGCAGAGCCTGACAAAGCATCTTTATTCAGCTCCAGTTCAGAACCCCTTACCTGTCATAAAGACAGATCCACTTCCCACCAGCCCTCATCTAAGAAGTGCACACACACGATGTATGTTTTAATGTAATAAAGGGCTCCCCTAGTTGTGTCTCAGCTTCTCCTACCTGGCACCAAAGCCTGATTAAATATTAACGTGGGGTAGGTCCTATTATTTCCTGACTTCCGAGAATCCATTGGTAAATTGAGATCCAGCTGCTAAAAATTTCTGACACAACATAATTTGTATTGAACCCCCTTTCCTTGCCAGAGTGCCAGTGTTAATAAATCAGGCTGTTCACATTGAATAAATCCATTTAAATACTTATAAAATATTAAAGATGCATTTGGGAAAAGCCTCTAAGGTGATTGTTGCACCCATGCACCTCACAGTAACTAATTTATTAAAGAGTTTGCAAACCTGGGAAAGAAGGGAAAAGAAAAATGGTTTCATAAACCAAGAGCAGAAGCCAATTTTTCAGCTCAGATGATGAAAGAAAGCATGCATTTCTAATCAAAAAGACAGATACGCCTTTTCTCTCCCACCATTCCCTCAACAGCAAAGTGCCTTTTCATCATCAACAACACTCCATTCCTAATGTCTGCTGAGGCCTTTCTGCACCTTCTCCATACACTAGTAATGTACACACAGCATCCCTTTGAAACAAGAGCCCATTAGCCGAGGCAGACTACCTTTTCACATGGAGTCCTTCCGTTGGTAGTCATCAGCAGAGTGCTAAATCATTCCAACTGGGCATGCTCACAGCATGGCAGCGGGATAAACAGATATTTAGAGACACAGACTGAAAATTGCTTTTCTACCTTTCTCAGAGGGTTTTTTTTTTTTTTTTTTTTTTTTTTTTTAAGGAAAGGTCATAAACTACACAGGGAACATCAAGCTCTCCTCTCTCACCCCCTTTCCCTCCTCCCTTAAACACAGATTTTTTTAACAAATCCACTTTTGCTTACACCCAGGTCATCTGTAATTTTAGACCTTCAACCACCAGCCAGTCCCCTTTAAAGATTACATAGCAAATGTGACCATAAATTTGCCCCACAATAAGAAACGAGTTTGAGCATGCCCCGAAAGAGGGATTTATGTGATTGTTTTCCTTCCAGTGGGCGTGGTGAAGGGATATAGAAACTGTCAGCGAGAGCAGCAAGCGGGGTGATACTTCACAATAGCTACCTGAGTAATGCAGGAGAGATTATGCCTAAATTGAGGACTGCCATTTGAGAGGACAATTAATTTTCAGGCTGTCGTAAAAGCTCTGTTGACAATTCTCAGCTGAGATTTTGCCTCTCGGCGAGGGTTTACACAGCTTTGTTCAATACAGGCAGTGGTACTGGTGCCATTCTTTGGGTTAAGTCTAGGGATTTTTCCCCCAAAGAAAAGCCTAATGCCTATTATCGTATTTCTTTCTTGACATGCAAGAAAGCTTTTGTGTGTTTTTTGTTAATGCTCATTTCTAGATCTTCACCTGAGACCACATCTCAGACAGCTGGTTTTTTTTGGAAGTGACTGATTCAGTATCCTAATGCAGCTGGGCAGATAAAACTGAAGCAGTCAAAGTACAAGCAGCCTCTGATCATGCATGGTCAGGAGTTTGCTCGTTACACTCCTTTGCTGGTCCCTTGCAAGCACCCAGGAGCACAATGGACTATAAGAATGGAAAATCTATTGATATCTTATGTTGCATATGGGAAAGATTCTTTTTTGCATGCCCAAGTCATCCCACCAGTGAGTAACCAATTTTACAGCAGAAGATAGCAGATGATGGTTTCGTGCTCCCACGGAGAAATTCTGAGCCCCACCTGACTAGAACTCCAGGACTGCCTTTATTTTTTTGCTTCAATGACAATAATAACCCATCCAAACCCACTACAACAACAGAATGGCATCACTACAGCGTGACATAGGGCATGTTCTCCCAGGAGGGTGTCTAAAAGCAGGTGCCTAAGTGAGCCTCTGGGCAGCTTTGAGAGCCCAGGGACCAGAAACAATGGAGCTAAACTTTGGAAAAGGTCTTCTGCCACATCTAGGTCACTACGAATCTCCAGCTCGTGGTACCTGGATGGAAGCATCCCTGTTGGAAGTGGCTGGCCTTGCCAACGAGTCTGATTTATTACTAGTGACAAATTGTCTGTCAGGAGGCAGCTGTTTCAGACTGATATACAAATGTTTGTGTACTGAGACTGTAAGACGAAAGGGTTAATTATTCAAGAAATTCAAGCAGAAGGGGAAAAAAAAAGTTCCAAGCTCAGGGAGGTTATCATTGCCTTTTGCGCAGGCTGGTTTTAATCACTTTCTTGTACCTCTCCCTGACTTCATTTATCAAGCCTTCACATAAAAGTTGCAAAGTGAGGTTATTCAGCGGATACCTCCATTCATCTCGGATGATTGACCAGGGTGGTTTGCAGTACAAGCTAACCTGGGTGATGGCATTCCTCCTGTTTTCATTGCACAGCCTGCTTTCATTTTATGCTGTAATTGTGTTTTCACAAAACCATAACCAAATAGGCTGCAGATCCCAGGTTCCAGATTTATTTACAAACACCCTGACCAGCCCCCTCAGCCTTCTCCTGTTATCTGCTTTACGCTGCTTTGGATCTCTCCGCCAGGAGTCTGGGGTGGATTAGCACAAGATAGGAACTAGATCCAATCTAACCAAGGGAACCTAATCAACCCATCCTTCCTCTCCCACTCCTTCTCCTCAGAACAAATCCACATCCTGCTTCCACAAAACTTCTCATGGGAATTAGCATCTGATATTAAATACTTCTTTCTGACTTTGCAGGAGCAGCGTCAACCTCCGGAAGGTAACACAAGGGCTTATGCTACTTGACAGAAAGAGGTAAAGCACTGCACTAAGCAACTCAGGAGACTTAAAAGAAGAGGACACCTGATCAGGGACCATCACCTCCACCAGATGGGCCATTAAGGTCCGTGAGGTAAGTTGTAGATATTATCCCCGTTCAGGGTGAGTATATGTGGATGAAGAACCATCTTGCATAGACTGAGTTGAAATTTTACCTGCTGGTATGGCTTCAGAGCTGATCATGAAGCAAAACATGTAAAAAACCTTCATCCTGTCTTTTACAGAACTAAAACCTTGAGAATTTGGATTCCTCTGATCAGCAAACAGCTGATTCACAAATAATGTAAGTTCAGAAATCTCAGGTGGGGTAACTCAGATATTGATGGCTCTGAGGCCAGTTAGACTGCTTCACTTCAAAACTTGATTCAAATTTTTCAGTTCACTTCCTTTGGGAAATGCACACTGACTGAGAAAAGCCCAATCAGTGATTGTGAAGAGTTCCTGTTGGCACTGCTCATCTGCGGTCACTTCCTAGGCAAAGCCTTTTAGACAAAAGCAGCATTTCCATCCAAACAACCTGAACCAGCTTGGGTGAGGGAGAGGAAGGATGATGGGGCAGAATTGCGGAAGCAGTCTTTGTTCTATTTAAAGCATTCCAATAAGATTTCAACCACAGAATATGGCAACAGAACTGATCACAGGGGAAAATGTAATTAAAATACCTTTCTGCATTTTGCAGCCACAAAATTGCTGGCAAATCGTTGTAATCTGGCTTTGTTGAAGCAGAGGGCATGAGTCAATGCTCCAGGAAAGAGTTTCAGCTAAGTACTTTCCAAGTTAGTTACCTTGCTCAGGGCCAACGCAGAGCTTTGTATACTTTCTGTTACAGAAAGGCGATCCACAAGTGACTTTTCTTTCTGTCCTATCCTTCCACTTTAGTGCTGGAGCGACTCAGTCTGCCTATTCAGGTGCAGCAGACAGAAAAGCTGAAGCTTCAGGTTGACAGAGATTCTGTTGCTGCTTTTTTACCCTTATGTTTTGCTTCTGCCTCTTAACAGCAGATTGTTTTTGTAAATTACAAATTAACTTTGATTGAGAACAGCAAGGAAATCCATCCAGCCTGAAGCAAGAAGAGCCTTCAGGCAGGTGTTGGTAGGCTTTCTTTAGAAGGCCTCCCTGGATATGTAAAGACAGTTCATTAGTGCTGGTTTGTATATCACTGCTGCTATCTTGTTGATAACATGTTTGTGTCCAATCTGTTTTTGTCTGACTCCAATTCTAACCATAATTCAGACAGAAATATTAACCAGAGAAGGATTCTCATTCATTTTATCATCTCCTTCCAATTCCTTGCTTGCAAAGGTAGTTCTTAGATTGCACCTTTGATAAAAAAAAAGTCCACTATTGCTTCTGTTGGACTGAATTCCATGTTCCTGAGATTAATTATTCTTTTTTTGGTGTGTGTGTGTGTGAGTACAGAAATTGAATGTAAAGACTAAAAGGAGCTCTTGCCTCTTTCTGATCAAAGAACAGAACACTCCCAGACCTCTCAGTGACCTTTTAGGAGATGCTCTAGGGACTCTAAAATCTTAGAAGAAGCAAAGGCTCAAGACCATGAACATTATTAACATTAGATGCTGAGAAGGTCTTTGATCGAGTGGAGTGGAATTATTTGATAATAGTCTTCATACAATGGGAATGGGAATAACTTTTGGAGGTAGATTTCCTTCTCTGTATGCCCTATAGCAGATGTCAGAGAAATGCAGACAAGAGAAAAGTTTTATTCTTTTCTGGCAATATTTATAACACGGGCATATTTCATCACAAAGCTAATGAACAGTGTATTAGCAGGAAGATTACAAAGGTTACCATCCCACTGAGATCGTACCTTGCTGTTACAAATGTAAATTGAAACGTTACCTTCCTGAAGAGATGTGAAAAAGATTTTGCTGTAGTGTTTGAGACAATAAATGCTGGGACAGAATGGTAATGGAGAAATGAATGTATCAAATTAAAACTTGGCAAAAGAGGAAAAAAAATACATTCACCTTCCCCTCCTCAAATTCAAAAGACACATTCTCCAGATGTAAGGAAATGAATCATTAGAGAGTAAACCTGCATTATCCATGTATTGAATCTGAGGAATGAAGCAGGATTCATTCAGGGCTGTTTTTTTCTTTGAGGATGGCAAAGACTAGCTGATTTATGTGAGAAATTTTAAGAGAAATCTTTCCCCTAGGACTTCACGTAGTCCCTTATTTTAGGATAAAAATCAAAAACTGCAGGCTTTTGGGTTGCTTTTCTTTTTGCTCTGTGGTATCATTGCAAGACAAAACTTCCAGAAGATTTTTCATAAACTCCCACATTCTACTGCTATAAGTTCATCTTGACAATCAGCACAACTTCTTTTGTTGCTCATTTTAACATGCTAGCCTATTCTGCATTGCCTGATACCAACAAGGAGGGGAAAAAGCTCTATTTGAACTTTACCCTGTGATGTAATATCTCTTTCTTTGTACTCCAAAACTTTATAGGCTTTCCTTGTTATTGTGCCTTATTGAAAACTCATGCCTTATTTGCTGTTCATTATTATCTTTTCAATATTTCTGTGTCTTAAGGTACCTTGTATTATACAACATTTGTTTCTTACGATTTTTCTTCTGCAAAAGGTATGCTTTTGCATTTTTGAACTGAACTGCATAGTGTTATTATCTGTCAGTTTCTCTGATTCTCTGGGTCTCCATCATGAGCTGAACATCATCCAACAGAAATGTTTGCAGAATATATTAGTTAAGAGCCCGTAGATATCAAATATCCGGCAAGAATGGAAGATGCAAACAGTTTTAAAGACAGCAGAAAGTGTGTTTGAGGTTTGATCTACTTATGAAATAGTGAAAATTAATAAATGGATGTGGAAGATAGTCCACCCTAAATACATACAATGCCGTGCTGAATTCACAGAGCTGCTATATTTTTAATGCACTTGCGAAGTTTCATCTGCAAATTTCATTAATATATTCCTGTAGATCCAGGATGGCTTCTCCTCAGGAGTCTCTACTTTCTGGATCATAAAGTTGTCTTCACTGTAATTTAGGAACCTCTGCGATGATGCATGTTCAGCTGTATTTGTTACTCAACAGATGTCTGGGTAGTTAAATTCCTCCATGAGCCTTTATCAGTACTTCTATTCTGGGATTCCCAACTGGTTCAAGATGTACCTCTCCTAGTCGGCAGCAGTACCATCGCTCAGAGATCAGCATGCACAGCACGGGCCACGCTTGTTCAGCACAGTCTTGGGTGGCTGGTTGCCCTGATCGCTGCTAGTCTTACCGCTTGAGTTGGCCATGCAAGCCTAGAGTCAATGTCTTGTTTGTTCCTGCCCAAAGGCCAGGCTGTAGGGTAGCTGGGGCTCTGCCCCGCTTTCGTAATTCTCGAGATCATTCACTGCAGTAACTGTCACTGCTCTTCCTGTAGGGCTGCCGCCTGTGCTTGCTGCTCCTCCATAAATTCTGACAACACCTGCTGCTCTCGCTATTCCCTCATATATTACATCTACAACAGAAGCATGGAAACACACGCTGCTCACACTTCATTTGAACAGGCACCTTCCCAATGTAACACGCTGATTCTAACGCTGCCTCCTTGAGGGGTTTGGTTTCAATAAAACAGGCGTGATAATGAGTTAACAACACTGGAGTTGAACTTTTCTTCAGACCTACCCAGGGCTCCTCGGCTATCCCAGCTGCTCTTTCTGCACACTGGGTCAGCTCTTGCCTTGGAGAACCACTTATGCCCACTAGGCCACTGCTTGCAAAGAGACAGCAGCATGCATTCAGCCTTCTGCCAGTGGGAGGAACATGTGATAGCAGTGTGGGAGAGTTTTAGGCACACGCTGCCAGGCTGCTCTATTCCCTTAGGCTACTTCTTTGCATTACATATTAAGGAGCTTTCCCCAGAGCTGGTCAAAGTGTAAAATAATAACCTGATTTGCAACCAGAAGAGTTGAATCTGGATCACTATGATTCAGGGAATCATAATATTAGTTATTAATGAGTACTCAGTCCACCGCTGGGTATCTGTGAAAATGCTCCCAAATCCTCAGAGTTTAAGGAATTTTAGGCTCAATGATATTCACCCAGAAATTTACATGTTGTCACTCTTCCATCTAGAAATATTTATCATCCAGAGGCCAGAAAAAATCCCAGCTATTTTTCAGTTTTCTGAGCAATCAGAAATGAATAAACACAGTCAAAATAAATGCTCAATTTTGAGTGAGCTGAAAGGCAACTGTTCTCCTTCTGCACTGACTGTGCCCCCATAAGTATTAAATTTACAGGTGTTGGAAACAGTTTGCAAAACATTTCTTCTGAAGAAAAGGATTATATTTCCCACCTCCCAGCAAAGGCATAGCTAAACTCAGCTGTAATTTCAACAAGTCTTATTCTGCACGGCAGCAACTGGTGAAGTTGCTCCTCTGGCACAGGAAGTTTTCACTGCATAATCAGCCCATTTTGCTTTGTCTGAAGCCAAAGCACTTCCCTCTCCTGCCGAACACAGTGAGGAAAGGAAGGAGGTGCAAGAGTATCATTTGAACTGCTCCATTTGCAAGAAGGAGTTTAAGACTTTGTGACCCTCTGCTAATTTTCCCTCCCAAACAGTTAGATCACGGAGGCTCAACTGATAACAGTCTGGAATCACTTCAGGATGCTACTCATCATTAAAAAAGAAGATAAAGTGCAACCAAAAATAATTGTTTCTTACTTTTCAACAGCTGAATTGATCTCCTTTGTCTACACCCCTCACCAAGGTTCTGACTTTTTTCTAGTTAGCTAGGAAATGTAAAGTCAAACACCTGTTTACCAGACACGGAGCTATGTCTCTGCCATTGCTGATCCATCTGTGGAACATAAACATAACCTTCACCAGCTGCTTCTTTTAGCATGGGCTGGTAATGGAAGCCATTATAGAGCATATCAACAACATACTTTTCTAATAATCATGGGCCAGAGCATTGCGAGGCATAAGCTGGCAGAGCCTTACTGGAAGTGATAGCACTGCACCAATTCACACCACCAGAGGAACACACCCCAGCTTGTATCCTTCACATTCTTTCCTTTTACCACCCTCATTTTCCTAGTTTCTAGTTTGTTTCTGTTTTTCCATTATATTACACTAATGAGGCAACATGTTGCGGAACAATTCCTGGGCCAGGACCAACAAGTAATGGATAATTGCCTTGGGTACCATACAGCCTCAATATTAATGACTCTGAGAAAACCTCAGAAGATTCAGAGGTGTGATAGTGCAAAGGCTTCAGCTGGATTTGGGCCAAATGCCCCATTCGTATGAACACATTCACCTTTGTTGACTTCAGGAGAATTATGACGGCTTTTGTTTTTGCAAACATGCTTTAGGTGATTCACAACATCATGCCCAACCTCATCCATACTCTTTAGATTTCAGTTGAGCTTGAAATCCTGCAGTGCAAACAGAAGACTCCTTTTTGTCTTGCATAAAGAATGTTACAACTACAGTGTGTTACAACTATAATTAAGTTGCTGATAAATCCCCTTATCTCTCACGCTACTCCAGGAAGCAGTAAATGAGGATGTGCTCCTGATGAGCATTGACATACCTCTTTCCCTGAGTCACATCAGTTAGGCAGGTCAAGATCTTGATGGCGACCCAAGACAACATTCATCCTCTGCTCCGGCAGCTCATTTTCCTCCCAGTGTAAAGCTCAGACAGACCGAGGGA
This sequence comes from Meleagris gallopavo, assembly GCF_905368555.1. Classification (NCBI taxonomy): domain Eukaryota; kingdom Metazoa; phylum Chordata; class Aves; order Galliformes; family Phasianidae; genus Meleagris; species Meleagris gallopavo. The sequence continues at coordinate 6,663,167 of NC_139405.1, read as the reverse complement.
CTTTCTAACTCTTAATTTTCAAGTCTGGACACAACCTGGGACTCGAAAAAGAAATTCCATTAGTACCTAAGGCTCTCAAATGGGATAAAGACATACACCTTGTGAGACTTCAAACTCAGGGAAATCCATCCTTTTGAGTCCAGCCCAGAAACAGTTACCTAGTGGAAACCCATTAGAATTTGGTTTCCTTTTGATATTTTTGTAACTTGCGCTGAATGCTAAACCGTGCTTTCCAGGACTTCTGCAATTGTTAAAATCAACACTCACCTCTAATATATTCCGACTTAAAGTGTGCAACCTTGCTTAAAATGCACTGCTAAAGCATATATTTTCATGTATCGTTATGTCTAAACGCATGATAACCAGGTTGAAAATCAAATTATCTCTGTTAAGGTGAATATTAGAATGTGACTACTGCCTGCTGTGCCTCGAATGAATCTTGTAAACACAATCAAATCTCTCTCTCCCTCTCACACACAGAGACACATGCACGTCCTTGCACAGGAAAAGAGATTCTTCACCTTCTGCCATCGTATTGTCACAGCAGCTCATGTTTATTGTGAATGACATCTTCAGCTACAACTCAGCATGAGCTCCAGCATGCTGGAGCTGAACATCCTACCAGGAAAATCAGCAGCGACATTAAAATTGTTTCATGAATAATGAAAAAATAAATATCACATTAACTGCAGGTACACAAAATGCTTTGTTTAACTAAAAGAGTTAGCAGAGGAATCCCAGGTCTCTGAGGGTAGATACTTTTTATTAACTGCGGGTACAGAACTTATTTAGATGGAGCTGTTTTCATTATATTGCTAATTCTCTCAATTACACAAGTGAGAGAACACGTGATCAGCACTATTAGTAGGGCACAGCCTTCTCTTTCACAAAACTCTAAACTGCCAGAAAATCACAAAACAACAAACCCTCAGCACTTGCAGCTATCAGTCTCTCAGCGACTCCGGCTCTGAGTACGGAGGTTTAAATACGTCTCCCAAGTCCAAATTTGTGCAACAACAGTTTTAATCATTTATGGGAGCAAAAAGGCTTCAGAGAATGTAATGCAATTATGTAAGTGTATAAAGCAACAGAGAATTCAATTGTCTCGATGCCATACAAGGCGAGGTTATTACAGGATCCTAGCAAAAGATGCATAAAGCACGACTGCACTGGATCCAGAGTTTCCCTGGCAGCATCAGTGTGTGTTCCTGCCAACTGTTAGAAGTTCAGAATCACTAATTTGAGGGAGAAGAAACAAGCTTCATTTGAATTACGGGGTTACAGTGACCAGAGATTTACATAAAAGTTATTTGCAGTGCAAATGCTATATTCTGCCCTATTAAGGACTGAGCAAACACATTTTTTTACATAGCATTAATGTGTCAGACAGAAGTGAAATCTTACAGTGATTTCAGACTTTGGGCTAGGCTGAAACTTGGGATCTTAAAATGCAAGGGTTTCTACAGGAAGGCAAATAGACTTGCTGCAAGAATTGGAAAACAGCCTCGCTACTGTCCCTTAAAACAAATAAAGAGAGCTGTTATTCCCCATTCTTTTCCAAATTTCATCCACATCCATAGCAAGAATGCTCAGAAATGTTCCAAAGTGCCAAGAAGCATGAAAATAATTCCAAACACATTGCCACTATCATACTAACCATTGCTTATAGACTTATTAGCATGGAAATACTCTCAGAATAACCTTCTGAAAAGCAATCTGAAATAATCAGCTTCATTAAGAGTGCAGCTAGTAAATACGGGCTTAATATTAGCGATTCAAAAGACCCACCTTCTCTCTCAAGGAGTGTGAAGAGATTTGCTTTCTAGCTTTCACTGAGCCAGGCACAAAAATGGTGTCTTTTCCACAAGTCTTCCCCTTTTTATAGAGAGTAGTACACTTTATGACTTCTTTCTTGTGAGTTCAAGTTGCCTGCACGTCCTATTCATGCAGGAATGCTCATTTCCTGTCTAAAAACACATGCATTTATTCTTATTTGTTTAACAGCATTCTAAATGGCATAACAAAAAGACCAGTAAACAGGAATGTTACACCTTGTTTGTATCTGCATGCAAAGCCTCTACTCATTCTTTGCCTTTAAACATGACAGAAAATTAGGATTTTTTTTTTTTCTTTTTGACATGCATCAATGCTTGCCGGAAAATAAAAAAGGACATATGTCTACAATATGTATCTCATCAGGCTCCAGCTATTGTCAGGTGGGCTTAGCCAGGTGCTTCAGAGCTCCTCCTTGCTACCAGCAAGGTCAAATGGTGAACCGAGGGTGGGTCACCATGTAGATCTGACACGTAGAGAGAGATGCACCTCATTATGTAGTTAAAAGAGTTAAAAGTAAGCAAAGGTAAGAGCGAGTAAAACCCATGTATTACTGGGGAAGAATTTGTCAGTCAATAGCAACGCAAGCTGCGATTCTATCTATTATACAGGAAAGGTAAAAGTATTCTACTAGGTCACTTAGTTACTTCAACCAGATGGAATCCAAAATGTTCAGAAAATTAAAAATCCATTTATTCCTCCAAAGTTGCATTCCATCTGTTTTCAGACATTTATGGAATCTTTTTGCATACAGGATATGGCAATCACTGGTGCCTTGGAAATATTTCTTCCCCATGCAGCTCACAGAAAGCCTGGATGGCTATAGACAGCATTGGAGCAAGCCTTTTTCTTTTCAGGTGCTCTTACTTCTCTTCAAAATATAGGAAACTTTACTTTTGTTTTAAATAGAAGAATCATAAAACCCAGTGTATCACTGTCTGCAAAAATGCAGCAGGAACTTTTAATCTTAGAAAAAAATAAAAATAAAACCATGCTACTCCCTACTCTTTCCACCTTGAAAATTTTAACTTTCCTGCCAGTCTGTTTCTCATTTTCAGCTTGTGGAGACAATAAGAATGATTCAGATGCTATGAAGGAATGTAGCTTGGCATGTAGCGATCTCCGCCCTGAAGATAAAAGTGACAAAATTACCCCAGAAGTTATAAGCTCTAGGCTCCATCAATCATTTCATAAGAAATATTTTATTTCATTCAACTACATATTGTGCCTAAACCTAACTGGGGCATGGTCCCCTTCCTCCTATCACTGTTCTCAGCATCTTCAGCTTCACCAGATGGAAGTGTATCATCTGGCACGCAGGCTGAATTTTCTGTGTATGACACAAACAACCACGTTCTCTCTCCTTCCTCAGTACTTTTCTCTGCAGTCAGTGGCTCACCCAACAGGTCAGCATCACCGAGCCTTACTCTGGTTGACGCTGAGAATATTTTATCCCTTGATGAGGTTGACACATAATGTAAGTACAGGTTATAGCTCTACTCTCAGCTATGTTATAATTCCATTTTTATTCTGATTATCCACATCTCAAGTTAAATCTCTCCCACATTCTCTGCTGGAAGGAGCCAGCTACATGCCACCAAGCTGAAAGACATCCAGCAGAAAACACTGCCCCAAAACTTCTAATAGGACAAAAATGCACCAGGTTTGGTGGTCTTACGGAGTCCTCCAGTGCTACATCAGCAGTCCTTGCACCCTAAGCACACTTTGTTGCTTCACCATGACTGCCATAGAGCTTGTAGCTCTGGGGGTATACACATTTTTCATTACCAATGCCTGCATTTTATTCAGCTCCCCGCATCATCTGGATAGCTGGCAGGTGATTGTCAGATAGAAATGAGAAAGCACTCACAAATCCCAAGCCAGCACATCAAAAAGCTGAGAACTTGCTTCTAAGCATAAAACTGCATTTAAAAAATAGCAATGAAGAAGAAAATCAGAAATGGTGGGTGCTTTGTTTCTGCCTTTGGATTTAATTCTGAGTATTGGGTCACATCTTCAAATTTCTTTTCTGCAACTCCAAAGACAGGGAGAAAAATGGAAGTTAATACTCATACTTAGTTTGATGTTGCCCAAAAATGACACTTAAACACACACAAATGCAGTAAGAATACTGCTATACTTTTACTGAGAACTGTACTAGTGATACCAAGCCCTGCTATAACAAGGCTGTACTTTGCATCACTCCAGATGTGAAATGCATGAGCTTTGACTTTGAGGTTGAGGAACACATGCTCACAGACCATATTCAGTCAGCAGCAGAAACAGAGACTAGATTTCCTGCTCTTCTGGACAAATGTCCTCTTTCAGCCACTGGGAAAGCTAACACTGAGAAAGCTTGCTGCCCGCAATAGACAAAACGCAAGGGGAAAAGCAAAACCAGAAAAAAAAATGAACTGGTGCAAGATAGGCTGTTGTTGAACATACCCAGGATGCATCCATCCATGGGGCAGGCATGCATCTCCCCAAATGTAACCTTCTCCCCAGTCAAGCAAAACACCTATTTCTCAAGAGCTCGAACTAATTAAAGGTTTCCTTGGGTTCCACAGAGGGACTTGGCCCCACACCTCTTTATCAGCTGCAGTGCCTGCCCTGATTCTCTTTAGTTTCACCCACCCCCTGCTAAGTTTAGAAGAAAAGGCAACAGCTGTGGCTACTGACAGAACAAGGTTGGCAGCTGCAAAACTGAGATGCCACATTTCAGCATATAATTTTCTTTCCACAGTGTCTCTCCCTAACTTTCCTCTTTAAGAGGCACTTAAAATCCATGTGTCTGACTCAATTATTGTTATTGTAGCTACGGAACAGAATGTGATGCTGATGAGGGCCTACCTGTCTAGTTAGCTTCCCTTTCTGGATGCTTTCTTTCTTTGATTCATCATTGCTTGTGACATGTGTATTGTCTAAACTATGTTCATGAACAAGTCTCTAATACATTCAATGGAAGAAGGTGAAAATCAGAAAACAGCATATCAGTTGCACGCATAAATTTATGTGCTAAGTTTAAGCATTCTATTGCTGAGAAATATCTTACAGACAAACCATGATTTTATTATAAATTAAAAATAACTGTACTTGCAGTAAGTTTAAGAATAAAATTTATTTTGCTTTCTTTGATTAGGAGAGCACTGACACTGTATAAACGCTTTGTCTTTATGAACTTTAATCTAGAGATTCTGCATTCCTCCAGCATTCAGTACATTATCAAATCATATTCAAAGTACTATGAATTCATGCCCCAGAGGGCATGAACCCAAATTTAAAGTCATCATCATTCTGTATATTTTCTGCTCCGTTGAAGGTTTTATGATACAGGCTGAATGTCTTTTCAGGACAATCCTAAAAATAAGCTAATGCAGTGGGGACTGAATTTATTGGACGCGTACACTCACCTTCGGTTGATGTTCTCCCTAGGTCAGTTCTCATGTGATTGGCAAGGGATCGTGACAGCTTGTATCTTCCTATGAGAAACCTGTGTAGACACTGGTAATTAGAACTGCCACTCAGTCCTTCCTGACAACAGCTACTGCAGTGGCACTGGGCCTCTGAACTAGCAACTACCTCAGGAAAATCCTGTTTCCTGGTGTCTTCTCCTCCATAGGCACACACCTAATTGCATGTAAACATTCAGTAATTTACTACACCACAGAAAAACATTGGTACCTTCAAGCTGAAAATACAGAGGTTGATAAATGCCTAAGAACTGCAATTCCAAAGTGTCACCTGCAATGTAGTTCTCCCAACAGCCTTCCCTGACTGCTGCCTGAATTAAGGGTACCTCCTCGGTAATGGAGAAATTAAGAAGGGTCTCAGTCTACCTTTCAAGGAGCCTAACCCTTGGTCTAAATCAAGAGTGCTGAGGCTCATCAGCCAGCTTGGTATTCAGGAAAAAAGCACCCAAACACAACACCACTGTGGTTTGAAAATATCAGTGCATTTTTCTTGGAGCATTTTCCCCAGTCACAAGAACAGAAATGCTCAATCAGCTATATTTTTTACCCATAATTAATTTACTCACCAGCTGTTAATGATTGCAGCTGAGAAAAGGAAAGAAACTTGATGGAACAGGAACATGAATGTGAAACAACACTTTTGAGAGGCAAATATAAGGAAAAATGTTTGGAAACATCTTCAAACAAAAAGGATGCTGAAGTACTTCCTTGTAGTATGACATCTCTTTTCAAAGCCCAGAAAGCTGAGTATCTATGGAATTAAACTTGGATTCTATTCCCAGCTTTGCCACAGCTTTGAGGTATCATTTAGGTACAGTTTCTTGTCTGTGAAACGGGGCTAACAACAGAGCTTCAGTTTCCATGCACAGTGCCTAGCTAAACAGCATCACATTAAATAGCATCTTCGTCCTGCGGTAGAGAAATAAAGAGGCAGAATGAGGCGGTCAGGAACTTTTGAGATCCAAATGGCAGTGAAATCTAATCTCCAGACCATGGAAATCACTGGAAATTGATTTCAAAACACTGTTGATTTCAGTGGGTTTTGGATCAAGGCTTAGCAGAACAAACTTACCGCATGAAGACAAGTTTGTTTTCCAGAGCAACGTTTGACTTCTTGACAGGAGCTAGTGTGCTGAGCCAGACGGTACCTTGGGGGCAAACCTAAGCCAGAGGGTTGCACTTAGTCCCAGGAGCATTTTGTGGAAGGAGCTCCCTCTCCATCCCCCCCCATAGCTTGTTCAGGATGACACAGGATTTTCTAGCTTACCCACTTAGTAAAGCAGAAAACATCTGGCAGCAGACCAGGCGTGCTGAACCCTGAGATGCAAGGAAGCCAGGCACTGTGGGAAGGGTCAGTCACAGGGAGCTGCTTGAGCTGCTTCCACTTCCCACCCTGCCAGCATCAAGCCTGCCAGAGATGGGAATTTTTGATACTCTGTTCAGAGAACTCAGTGTGCTGAAGCTGGAAGGCACTGCAACCATTGCAACGCTGAATTCATTTTTCCCAGTAACAGTTCAGCCCAAAAAGAGCATGGTACAGTGTATTAAGTATCCTGATAGAGTTTTATGCAACCACTCTTAAGAAACCAACCCAGAAATGGCAGTGCTGTATTTTTAGATGTTTAATTATGAGTGTACTCCCATATATGTGTTTCAGAATGAATCCAGTAGTGTAATCATGCAACGGGTCAGAAATTACTGAGCGAATAATACCATTTCCTTTTTAGACTTCTATTATAGCACGGTAGCAATGTAATTGTGTTGAATTTGGGTCCCAATGCACATAAGTGTGGAGCTTTGTCTGTGTTCATGGAGATTTCTCATTGAAGTGCCCACCCATCACAAACAGCACACCCTCTACTTCTGTCATTGCTAAATTATCCATTCACTGCATTCAAAACTCCCATTAAATTCAGCATTGAGCCAATGACTCCATTTTCAGAGGGTGGAAAACCCAACCAAGCTCATTCACTGCAGCCCACAGCCCCCTTCTCAGATAGGGCAATGGAGATCAGTGTAATGGTTTATGTACTCACTGCATTGTAATTCATGTGCTCAAAGTATTCACTGTTAATCAGAGGCAAAAAGCATTTTAGAAATGCTGCAGATGGCTCAAAACTTATCAGTGTAATCCCAGGAACACAGGTGTTAAGATTGCATCCAAAGGAAATCACGGCATCTTAAGCACTGAAGTAGACTTACACCAGCCAAATAATTAGAACCCTCCCCTTTCAGATAGCATGCAATATCACTGCACTTGAGAGCTCGTGATGTTCACAATATTCTGATTTAGAAGCAAATGATCTTTTCCTTATTCCTTTCCCTTACCACTCTTCACTGCTGTGTAATAATTGCTATCCAAGTTTTCCACACATGACTAGAACAGGTACAGGAGATAAATATCCTTAGTTAGTAACTGATTAGCTATTAGCAGAGGCTGAGTTGTGGAAACTTCCCTTGGAGAAATTTGTAAAGAACAGTTCCTTTTCAAATTGGGTCTTGTCTGGCAACCCTTCAGCCACCACTTTGTCCCACATCCAACCTCTCCTACATCCTGCTGATGTGTTGAGGAACTGTAATAAGTGTGGACCCAACAGGTACTCAAAGTCCAAACATAACTACATTTGAGCCATCTTCAGTGCAGGTTTGATTCTAGAAATCTTACGTTGAGAAGTACCTTATTTCCACTAGTGTGGTTGCTTCTAGCTGGAGAAGGTAAAAATTGTTCTGAATGGCACACAGGTTAGTGCAGCTGAGACCTTGAAAATGCTCTTAGTTTACATAACATAGAAAGACAGCTAGAAAATGATTCTTGCTGACTCTGACTAAAAATATGCTTGCAAGATCATTAATGGATCCTATTTCCTGTAACTGAAAGGCAATTTGATAAAGCATCCATTGCCAGATAGTGCCACTAATTACAATGGGTTCTTAACAGAAATAAAAAATGATTTTCTTTTTCTAGAATAGCCATACATCCTGAAGGTACACTGCTGGCAAGCCCTCGAGTGTTTATATTACAAACCAAGCAATTTCAATAACCCTCAAATTCATTACATTCAGCTAGATGCTAAGGAGAGGTTCTCTTTCCCACTGGTTTCCAAGAAAACACCAAAATAGGGCCCCTTATTTTTCACAACAACCAATGTTGTTGCATGGTTTGCATGGTCAGGACCAAATTACAGTAGCAGGCTTTTAACAACTGCGGAAAAGACTATAAAACTTTCTGCCCCTTATTAACTACTGTGTGACTATTAGGTTTATGGGCAACGTTAACATTGCAGTATAGGAACAAAAACATTGTAAACGGCCTCCAAAATGTTGGGAAGCAATTTTCCCCAGGAGAGACAAGGGGCCCTTCCAATACCTGTAAGGTATGGGAAGGGTCACACGGCACACATGTAAAACAAGATTAAACTCTCTCTTGCTTTGTAGTTAAACCCAATTGTAAACCTGGGCAAGTGCTAATTTTAAAACAGAGCTCCCTGCTCAGAGCTCCAAAATCTCCACTGAAAGTTCATGGAAAATGAAAGCTGCCTCTTTAAAAGGAATCAGCTTGCAGCTCCCCAGAACGGAGCCCCTGGGCAAGTGTTTCAAAATATGATTTTTATAAACAAATCTGACATAGCAAACTTAATGCAAACCCCTATGCATATAACATCACTTATGTGTGCAACTCGTTTAAATTATAGCTGTAGAGAGAAGGAAATAAAACTGGCATATTAACCTTTGGCACAACAGTACTCACGTGCTCGCAATGTTCAGCAGCAGATGATATTACTGTGACTCCCACTAGTATTGTCATGTGAAGGGTCTGTCAGAATTCTTGTTCTAAACCTCTGCAGTCAGAGTTTATTAATTCAGCCATGAGCATCCGTTCGAGACCTACCTTGGCACGTACAGTTTGAAGAGCAAAATCTTTCTCAGTGCAACTTCCCTTTCCCAGTCAACACTGTATTTAAAGCCTCAAAAACACACAAAAAAAATAAAGCAGAAATTCATGAAATGCAGCATTTTCCCATCACCATTGTATTTAAAATCACGGAACAAAAAAAAAATAAATTAAAAGAGATATTCATGAAATATAGCATTCCACAGCTTGCCACAAGCTCACTGGATGCCTTGCTTCCCAGCTGTCCTTTTTAGAACAGCCAATTCCTCCTTCAGAGAGTGAACTTCTTCCAGTAGTTCAAAAGGACAAGGTACACTTATAAGCAAGATATGCTTAGATAGGCTCAGATATATTTTTAGAAGTGGCTGCATTACAGAATACCCATACACTCCCCTCCCCATTCTTAACAACAGAGAGGCTGAATGACATATTTTTAATAGGCCAGACCTGCAAGTTTTAATTGCACTCACATTTTTAAGGTGAAAGGGACTTAAACTCCAAGTTTAAGTGCATTTGGAGCACTTTTGAAAACTGGCCTTCATGGTATTACAATACAGAGCAAATACCTACACATCTTTAAAATGAGCCATAAAGCTATCACATAGCTTTATAACTTTGTAATAAACAACTTGCAAATGAAATTCAATACAGTCTCAGACAAAAACATCATATAAAATGAGCCTTCCTCGTGAAATAATGCCAGTATGTGAATATGTGACATTTTGGTCAGGAGTTTCAGACAAATTATCTATACAACAGCTTGGGATGTCCATTGATAGGGTTTCTTCATTCACCTTGGAAGTTTCATCACACATGAAGGACATCAGTATAACCTGTTCCACGATTTCACCTGAAGATCAGTTATCTTTCAGAGCAGCAGAGAAACAATCTAACCAAGTACTCCAAGTGAGAACATCTCTCTTTATTTCAAAGAGTGACTCATAAAAGGCAAAGCATTAAGCCAAAATTTTCAGAACTAAACAAGTCTACAAAGTTGACGTTAATAAAATGAATCCTGAGAGATATTAACCAGGGCAATAAGGCAAGTTCTGGAGTCCACCTGCATTTCCCTTGCCTGTGCAATGCCAGTGGAACAAGTGCAGTCTTGCTGCTGTGCTGGAGGATACGATGATTGAAATTGTCAACTGACTAATGAGCTATTAGATTAGAAAAAGTTGTTTTACCAAAATAACATAGGGCTATAGCAAGATATGTTCATATTACACAGCTTTAAATGACGTCTAGACTGATTGATTTGAGCAGTCTTCACTTTTCTTACTTTGTGCAAGAATCCTGAGAGCCACCTCTATCTTCTCCCTTCTGCCTGCAACCCCTTGGGCCAAGAGCTAAGAAAAGCAATGTGATGTATTCCCAGCATTGCTGATTAAGGATGTGATGCCTTTGCTATTATTACTTCTGATGAAAGTGGGGCAAATCGGGACTTCAGAAGCAGATCTGCAAGCTGTACGTAGCACAGGGCCAAAGATCAATGTATCTGAAGCAGAAGGGGGGGGGGGGGGGGGAAGACATTTTCAGTACCAACAATAAGCTGTGAAGAAACTTAATCCTCAGAGGTCAGATGTACATCTGAAAGGCCTGGGCTGCCTTTGTATCAGAATGTAACAACATTAGCCCTAATGACTTAATAGTTTTGCCCTTGACTTGTGTCAACAGGACCCTATCTTATTACATGGTAAATTAGTTGCTTCCATTCTACTCCACACTGCTGGGTGATGGGAAAATAGAGGCAGTTGTGGCAAAATTGGAAATGTAGCCCACTACTTAATAGTGTTGCTTACCAGTACACAGTAGTACTTTAATTTCTGTGGGTGTGATGGCATAGAGGAAGACTGGACACAGAGTGGGGAAGAAGATGCAGCGTTTGGCATTCAGGAACCACAATCACAAGGAAGGCACCTCCTCGCTCAGTGTTGTGCAGTGCCACCTAAGGTCACCATCTGCTGCAGACATGGAGGGGTAATGAGCTAGGGTCAGGCGTAATGATGGTTGGCTATAGGTAACAGAAGAGGCTTTCTTGTGCTCCTTCTCTTCTCAGGGAAGTTTGCTGCTTTTAGAAAGTCATGTCACATCCATTCAGGTTCCAAAGCTGCCAGGTAACCAGGGCTGCATCAACACCTGGTTACTGAGAGCCCTTCCTGCACAGAGCAAGGATAACCAGGGCTTTCTAAAAGTGTTGCTCTGACAAGGCAAGCATCTCTTCCATTTAAATCAAGAAAATCCCTGTTTCCTGATTTATCGGTCTTAAAAACTGTCTTCTGAGTGCTAGACAAAGGGTTAGTTTTCACAATACACACAAGAAGGGAGAGACATGCTTGTACAGTTATGTAAGTCCTCTTTAAGGAGTTTTACAGGCAAGTGAGATGCGGCTCCAGACACTAGACTTTTAAATCATTTAAAGCTGACATAAGCTGATCCTGTGTGCAGTTTATAATCATGTTTTTACTTTTCAGCTCTGACAATTACAGATTGTTTGTACCGGCTCCACAAGCACTCCTATTCAGCAGTATTGTCAAGGTCCATTCATCCCAGTCTCACAGCAGCACAGTGACTCTTTGCTTTGCCAGCCCCTGTCCATAACCTTCATCCAACTGTAACCAACCTCGAGGGGAGGGCCAGGGGAGCCTGCAAACAATCCTCATCTGCCATCTGTGGTAGCTGCAATTTCCCGTGTTTCAATGTGGTTTTCAGCCTGTCTCAGCTTGGCAGAAAGAAGTCTGGTATCCCCTAAGCGTGTTGCACTTGCAACCTTTGAAGATGTTCAAAAGGAAAGGAAGAAAAATAAATGAAAGTTCTTAGCCATTTTGCATGAAGTTGCATGAAAAGTCTTGGGGCCTAACTTGACTGGAACTGTTTTAAGTACTTCTCTGCTGCAGCAGCAGTGCGTCATATGAAAGGCTTTGTTTGGCACCTCTCCACAGTTATAAATAAAAAACATATTTATCTCCAGTCATGCATATAATTTAAAAGTCGGACAGAAGAAACCTTTTTTCTCCTTTTAAATCTGTAGCAAGCCCAAGATAAATTCTTATAATTTATTTCTTTTAAAAGGAGGAAAAGAAAGAAAAAAGAAAAACAATAAAAAAAATAACTCGGTTATTTGGAAATCTGGAAAACAGATTATTTCTTTGGATGGAACAAAGTGTGTGTATGTGTCATCATGACTTTAAACAGTTCCATGGCTTCCCATGGAAATACTTAATTGAAGCTAATAAGATGTGGAGTTATCAGTGGTTTGTCATGATAGATTTCATATGGTCTTTCCAAGACATTTTATCTCCTTTCAGACTCACTGACCTAAGACTGTCTGAACCACCACAGATACTAAATTTAAGCAAAACCCTACTGAGAAACAGAGAGTGGACAGGAGCTTGGTCAAAGCCCTCATAACTGTATAACTCGAGCATTCAAACTTCCAATTTGTAGTACATGTGTCAACCTCCCACAGAAACATTCAACTCCAAGACTCGTTTGCCTGTTAGCACTTGCAGCATGGGTCAGAAGTCCTTCCTTTTAGTACCATGCTATTGGGAAATAAACTATTGTCATCAGATTACAGATCCTAACCCAAACCTCCCCTAGACTCCCATGCTTCACGTGCTGATTCTACAAGCCCACCTGCCTGATGCTTCAGAAAACCAGGTCCATCTTCTGCTAAACATGTCAGTCAATCACAACAAATACATACTAAGAACTTTTTGACTACTTGTAACAACAACAACAAGAAAATCATGCCCCTCATACATCCTGGTTTAGAAAAGCAAATCTCTGCTCTATTTGAGATGGCTCTATAATGCCCACAGGCAGTAATACATTTTAAACCATGAGCACGTATCTACTTATCCTTCAGGATAACCAGTAAAGTTCTGTGTCATTTGTCATCTGCAAAGTGCAGGTGCTTAATAAACAACTTCGTATACCCATTTCAGATTGTATCTTAAAAAAAATATATGACTTGAGCCAATGTACCTGTGTGACAATACAGTATTAAACTGTTCTGAACTTTACGGGAGGAGGAGAGGTTTTTCCTAGACTGATAGCAGCACAGTTTACAACACACTTTAGGTAGAGGCAATTTGAATAATTTTGGCACTCATTTCATACCTGCATTTTAGGTAATTAATGGAAGTGTCCTTCTAAGATTGGCCAAAATTAAACAGCTTATCAGTGCTGTTCTTCAGTAAGAGAAAATTGTAGATCTTTTTTTGGCATGACAACCTTTTGCTTTCTGCAAGTTTTCTTCTGCAGTCTTATTCCCTGCTCCTTCAAATGCATCCATTGCATATGTTTCTTTTTATTGTTAGCATCCATTTCAAATACACCATCCCCACTGATAATGTGAAGTACCTGGCTGTAGGGTCAGTCAGCAGCAAGCGCAGTGCACTCATTAACCTGTGAGCAACTTTGGAATTTAACTTCCACTGACCAAGACTATATTTAGAATTGAAGAAATTGCATGTAAATATCATGATACACGAAATGCAAGCGATGTAGTAAAAGCCATGGGATATTACTGCAACTAGAATTATTTCAAGTCAACACAGAGTGAACCGTGTGATAAAACAATTAGTTTGCAGCTGCTTATGGACTGGGACAGCCTGAGGATTTAATGTAATCTCCTATAGATATAGGAGAAGGTACAACAGCTCTCTGCTCACTCTCTAGCCAGCAGTGTGTGAAAGATGCTTCCTGACAGCAATTCCTTTTGTGGGCATCCCTCCCTGGGACACTTCAAACTATCCATAAGGAGTAAGGGCAACTGGACTCTTAATTCAGGTGTCTCGTCTAGTTAGCAAGAAAGGAACCCAGTCTGAACCGTTTGGCATACTTCTGCTGGCAGACTGCTTCCTCATAAGACAGTCTGTAACTGTGTGTGTGTTCCTTGAAATGGAGAAGGGCATAAGATTTACAAGGTTAGCAATGTATACTGCTGTAAGCAGCACGCACACTCAGATGCTGTGGGATTCTTTACCAGTTCAAGTTTGCATACATCTCAGCATATGGATGAAGCGAGCAGAGAAGAAGCAAGCCTGATTGTAATTACATTAAGCACTCTGGCAATAAGGAAAAGTTTGTGCTTGTACACAGATGGCTTTATGTTACAATGCTATAAATGTGCCAAGTTTCATGGCTTCACCACATGATGCAGCAAAGGAGCCTGATCCAAAGTCTGTGCAAATCTAATGAAAAACTCTCACTGACTTCACTGGATTTGAAGCAGGTTTGTAAGTCCACTGGACACACCTGGCCAAAGTGCATAGACTTATGCAGTGTTTTTGGATCAGTTTTAGTCCAGCAGGCCTTTTTTAGCCCAAGGGTTTATGCTCTTGAGACTCTGTTTTCCTTAAATGGAAAATGGACGAAGTCCACTTCGGGTTGATTAAAATTAATTTGACTGCCTAATGTAGCTCTCATGTAAGCTGTACACTTAAACTTTGCACACTATACTTTTTGGAAAATATCTGGGGGAAGAAAATATTAAATTCTTATTCTTATGAAGCCTCCAGAGTCCATCTGGTGTTTTTGATTCAAGCCCTCCTTTCTGTGACCCTCCCACCCCTACTTACTTCATGAAGGTAAGAGATCTTCAAACTTACTCTGAAAGTTCTTAATTTAGAAAAATAAACAAAAATTCTGTCAACTCATTCCCCAGTGTCTTACTATAACTTATTTTAGAGTAATAAATCTTCACTCTGACAGCTCTCTGATGATGCATTACATTAATACATCATAATGACAATACATGTGATATATTATGGATGTATTTTCTAAAAGGGATATTACCTATACATTCCATCTTCCTAGCGCAGCAGAAGATTGTCTGGGAAAAGGGGGGAGGGGAAGGCAAGGGATGTTTCTTACCCAGAAGGCAAAATCTCACAAAGAGAATTTGGAATTAGGGTTGATTGCCCTTGTTAAAATACCAAAGAGAATAAGAAATAAATTGCCTTCTCCAGACCAACACCTTCTATCAGTAATTCAATAATATCAGTAATCTAACCAATTACCTGTTTGTTCCTAAAGAACTGATATTCTGGCTGGAATAAAAAAGGGAAATCCATAATACGCTTGTATCAGCCATGGTAATACAGGTAATACAGGATAAATAGACTTTAGGAAATAATCACAAAGATTTCAAGGGTTGAAAGGCTGTGATGATGTGAGGTGCAACATTTAAAAGGTAACTAGGGAGTTAGCTGTTAGCTTTAGTGAATAATCTGGCAAGAGTTGTGTACACTCCAAAGAGCCACCCATGACTGACACAAACCAAAATCTTCCCAGTGCCTGGACAAGGCGATGACAGGGCTTTTCAGTGGGAAATGAAGTTAAATTCTAACATGGGTATCTGCACTTCCACAACACCACAGTGCACACAATAACCAGATCATAGGTTAGTGTCTGCTGTGCAAGGCTGTGCACAAAGACAACCCTAGCCTCAACCCATTTAACTCAGTTGCCAAGGTTTATTATGCAAAATCAGCCACTGGCTAAGAGACCGTTGCCTGGAAAAACTGCAGCAATAATTTTCTCCAACTGCTCATCTTGAACATATGAGCTATGGGCTGAATAGCACAAGGTTTGACAGAAACCTTTGACAATAACTGGTTCAAACCACTATGATGCACCTGACTTGCATGCAGGTAACTCTGACAACAACTTCAGTGCTCCTGCTCTTGGCATAAAGAGCTCAATGGCAGTGAGAGCCTGACCTGAGCCTACCTGTAAACCTTCTCTTTTCAGAAACACAGTCTTTCCACCTACTGTCAGGATACTGACTACGCAGTATTCTGCTGGGAGCATTTCCCTGAGATACCTGGAGAGCCCTGAAGTAAGACAACAGACTTCTATCTCCTGCATTTTTTCTCATTAAGCCCTTTCTTATCAGGTTCTCTAGGCATAAGTTTTATTCTCCAGCACATATGCAATTAGCATTACAAGAAGCTACAAAAACCCTTCAAGACATCAAAAGGTTTCATATTGGAAATGGTCTTTTAACAGAAATAATCTACAACATTCCCAGGACATGCTCTTTTTAGAAATGGCAGGTGAGGGTTTCTGGGGCTAAATCTCTAGGAGAGAGAACCATGACATTTGTATTTCAGATCTGCGTCCTAGATTTTGGACCAGAAAAAGTCCCCTCATTAATCACATTAATCTTGATAGCTATAAAATCTTTCCTGGATTTTTGGAAACTACAAGGAGGAATGAAAAAAAAAAAACCCCAAAACAAACAAACAAACAAACAAAAAACAACAAAAAAACAACCAACCAACCAACCAAGAAAAACAACCAAAAACCCAACTGTGGAGCAACAGGCTTCTGACTTTTTAGGAATTCTGAGAGCAACCTGATGTTTTGGTGAGTTTTGCAAAATACTGTGGACTTCCTTTAACAACACATTGCTGTTGGCTACCCACATTCCACAAGTATCCAACGTCCATTTGGGCCATAAAGCTTCTTGAGGTCTTACGCTGTGTGCAGCTGGCAGAACTGTCTGAGAATACATGTCTTCAGTAACCTCACTTCTTACAGACTTACCCACAAGTACACACTGTGCCGTTGAAATGGAATCTGATGATAAATGTTCTGGCATGGCAAATATTCATCTGCATCTCTGCGCATTTCACAGTATTAAGGATGGGAAGCATCTTCTCTCTCTGCTTGGTCTTAATGATGCCATTCCAAAGAGGCAGATCCAATACCTCTTTTCAGAAACAACTTGGAGGCCTGAGGCAATTCCTTTGTTGGACAATCAGCTTAAAAAAATGAACAAAGAAAAAAACAAGAGATTTAGTGGAAGAAAAAGATTTTGTCATGCAGATTCACTGCAAAGTGTTAAAATATGAGTGAAAATCAAAGATAAATTTATCTGAGCATAAATTTCAGTGTAGAATCAACCTTGCTGATAAGCAGATTGGGTTTGAACTTGTCGCACTAATCTCAGTCCCAGTATAAGTTGTGCACAAAGAGTGACCTTGGATATTGCCGTTTTGACTTTGGTAGAAGCACTTGAGGAAAGAGCCCCAAATTCCTGGTGGGGACTGGCAGGTCTCAGAAATGCTGAAGATGGAAACATCAAGAGTGTATGCAGTATGAAAGGAGTGTTGATGTTACTCTGTTAGAAACATGAAAACAAGCAACAAAGCCCAAAGCAAGGGAGTATGATAACCACATTCTCTGAATGTGAATGGAGTTTTCTGAAAGGTGCTTATTGACCTCTGAATCTTCAATCTGCAGAACAGATCTAAACTATAATGAATATAGGAAGCTGCTAGGAAATAGCCATGGTGCCATGCTAGCTTGCCAATCTCCTGAGGGTTGATTATAGGCAAAACCAAAATGGTTCTAATGGAAATTAGCTGATATAATCAACCCTACCAAATGCATTGACAGTTTTCTATGACAACTTTCAAGAGCCTATTTTAACGTTATTTTTGCAGCATAAAAGCCGCCCATCAGTTTCTGGATACTACTGCTCTGAGCCAAGCAAACTGCATTACCAAGTCTCATCAAGACTAAATTTTTTGGACATGCCAAGTGCCTTCTTACAGGAAAAAAAGAAAAAAGGGGAAAAAAAAAAAAAAAAAAAGGAAAGAAAAAGAAAAGAAAGAAAAATCAGTGTCCTCAACAGAACCAAGTAACACGTTTGTTAACTGACTGGCGCTGTGGCCAAGTATACACTTAGCAGTTATATAAAAAAAACACTCCTTACTGACATTACAGCAAAGATAGTGTCCTACTTCTTGTCAGCAATACAAAAAATGTTATTTTGTTTCCTAGCCCGACGTACTCTGCTGTCTTAGCCTACAGTGAGCAGGGGAAATAACAGTGCAAAAGCTTTTCAAAGATTCTCCATGTAAACAAAGCAGAAGTCTGTATATTTTTCTCTGACGTCAACCGTTCTTAGAAACAACTTTTGTTCTTTCCATCAAACATAGCTCTGGATGGGATGTTGTAATCTCAGTTGATGTTAGAATCTAAAGTATTTTTCCTGCCTTCACTTGTTCCAGCCATCAAATACTCGTAGCAGAATTCTGTTTATTCTTTCACCTTCTTTTGCCTGATGTTTTTGTGAATATTCAAGAAGTGCCACAACTGTATTGCCTTTCAGGCAGATAGTGACTTCTTACATTTACTCACACAGCTACCAAAAAGGTGTTTAAAAGAAACTGTGAAGGAAAGTGAAACAGGACATCTTTATTAGTAAAGCTAGCTAACTCAAATGATGTTATTGGAATGTTCTTCGTTATTTTTCCTTACATGTTAGCTGAGATACATACAGAAAGTCCTGTTAACCGTCATACTATTCATGGATCTGTATTACAGTTAAAAAAAAAATGCTCAGCTAAAGTTCATAGAAAACAAAAGTGAAATTACCCCAAAGGAATCTCTGTGTTTCAAGACAATTTTCTTGCTGAGTTTCAAATATTAAAAGTCTCCCAATTGTTAAATAAAGAGCGATGAGAAAATGCGTGCAATTTTAATTTCCACTGGGATTAAGCCTGGTGTTGAGACAATTGTGCTGTTAGATATTCTTCTAAAGACTAAAATGCTGTCACAGTGTCTGTGAAGGATGTTATGAGGAAGAAAGTAGTGAAACAAAAATATTTTTATCCCAGCTTAGCTACTTGTTATGCTTTTTGCTTGAACTACTTGAATTAGATAGAAAAAAAGCTTTATTAACCATGACACTTAAGCTCAACCTATTTTAAGTAATGCACCCATTAGGTTATTTTTGTTTTATTTAGTTTAGGGTTGATATGTCAACCAATGAGAAGCCATGCAAGTCCTGTGGGTATTTATAAAAAATGACAAAAGGTTCTCTTGTTTATCAGTGCCAAAGCAACAACATATTTTAAAGTCAAGGCTGATGTTCACAATGCTCCTTACAAAACCACATGTTAGGAGTATGGTTATGTTTTTGCAACACCTGTGCATCTATACCTATCCCTGTCCTCTGCAGCACGGTGCAATTTCTGTTGCTTTTAGAAGATACTTACAGTGGGTTGGAAAAGTGGAGAATGACAACAAAGAAGTTTAAAAATATATCACAGTCTTGAACATAACTAGTTCATAATCCCTACTTCATAATCAGGCACAAAGGAAGAGGTATACCAGCTATGAACTATCACAGCATATACGTAAGGAGGATTTTGGTTGGAAGATGACTGACTCACTGGGAAAGAAATTAAAGTCATTTACTAAACAACTCTACTGTCAGTAAACTAGAATTGTCAACAGTCACTGTCAAAGTCTACTGCTGGGAAAAAAAAAAAAACAAACATAAAAAAATTAACAAAAATCACCCCACGACTTTGCTTTTTTCATTGTTTTGTTCATCTAAAATGTTTTAACTTCGAGGAGAGAAAATATTCCTAAAGAAAATACTTATTTACTTCATAAACATGTCAGTTTTTAACAGATGAAAAATATGGCAAGACGAGCAAAACTGAAAGTAAGTATAGACAGTAATGTATGCTCTAGTTCCTGCCCCTCCTTCAGCACGGTCAGCAAAACAAGATAGAACCTTCCCCCTTCAAACTCATTTCCTTGCTCTCACTAAAGTGCTCCATCTTAGCAGCTCACAGAAAGCTATGAAGTCTTTTATCTCTTATTAGTAGTATCACTCAGAAATATACCTAGTACATATATAAAGATGGGATAAGAAAAATACTAGTTTTTACCTCACTCCATTTTCAGTCAGTTTTCACTAAGGATACTGCTCTCTAGGAAACGCATTGACCACCCAAAGCCTATGTAAAACCAGTGTTTTTCAAATCTCCTTGTATTTAATTGTTCTGATGTAGGAATTTTCCAATGGAGATGTTCAATGGGGATTTCCCAATCTAGAGGGCAGCTGGTTTGGTTTGTATTCTTTCCTGTAAAATTGCATATCTGTTTATGTAATGGGTAAAGTCTAGGCCAGCAAATCATATTTGAGGATCATGGTCTAATACTTATCTGAGTATAAGGAATGGGCAGTCATAGGGATTTTACTGTGCATTTGTTGACTGGCAGCTGCATAGCTAGGAAGATCTCTGAAAGTGACAGTGAGTTTATGTATCCTGGAGATGTGGAGAAAAACAAAGGGGAATAGGAAAAAAAAAAAGGGGGGAAAAAATTAAGCAGTAAAGTCAACATTTACTATACGCTAACTATATTTCTGTGTTTTTTATTTTGGGTTTTTTTTTTTGGTTTAAGAAGAAAAATAATACACTCTTTTCATCATGTTCATTATGTTTGGAGGTAGTATATTTAAGCAGAATAGACAGACTGGGTGATAGTAGTAAGAATCTTATGACACCATTAATAAACGAGAATTTCAAGCCAACCAAAAGATGGGGGAAAAAATCTTTCTGCTCCCTGCACTACTGACAAAATGGCACCTCTTCCATTTCTTGACATTTCCAAAGACACATTAGAAGAAAACAGTACAAGGCAGAAAAAATGCCAAACCCAGGATCTAGGCAACTGCTCCAGCAAAAGCCATCACAAAACCAAATCAAGAGTGGCAAAAGCAGCAATGTGAGTTGTAGATGGCACTGTACCTTCTTCCTCTCTTCTGGCCTCTAAATGAGCCATCTGTAGGACATTAGTCCACTTGGAGGCTCACATTCATCCAGGTTCCTTACATTTCCATTAATGCTCACCTAACAATGAATAGATTTCTCCAGATGAACCTTACAAGACCTGCGTTCATGAGGCAGAGAGTGTATAAAGCAATTTTTACAGCCTGTATCCCTGATAAGTCCCATTTTGGTTTCTACAGGACTGGTCTGTGGTGTGGCAACCCTATGCTACATCTCTAAGGTTTCTCTAAAGTCTCATTTTTCATCCAAGCAAGTTGTTATGATCTTAGCTACAGCTTGCGAAGAGGTCAGCATCCAGCTCATTTCTCTTAAGTGGCCAACAAGACGTTCTGCAACCTGCACAGCCAGAAAATCCCTCTCCACTCTGCTTCAGAAACACTGTACAACTTGACACGTTTTGAAGAACCTCCAAAAAAAACAAAACAAAACAAAAAAGTATTCAGAGTTTAACATGCTTTGGGACAGTTTTGCATGTGCAAGGACAGCAGGGAGTAATGGAATACTCAAAATTTGAGAAAATCATTGGGAATAGAACAGTTCATATTTTATCATATGACACTGCAGCTTTCAAAATTGTAAACTGTAGGAACAGAATTTACATTTAGAGATGAAAAGCAAATCTAAACAAGTTTTTGATGAATTCTGCACAATGAGGAGTGTTGCAGAGCTCATGCTGGTGGAAACAGAAAGGGAAGAAAAGCCAGTCCCTGAAATTGGGAGTGGGACTGGGAAATCCATTCCTCTCTGCTCCATGGATTATTTGTGCAAACGGTAGGCGTAGTTGAACTCTAGTCTCAAACACAGAGAACAGGAGATTAATACTCTCTGCTTCTGTCCTGCCTAATGAGATTGTAAGATATCTCATTAATTGTTTGTCCCAGACATAGCACAGCTGAGACCAGACTTCCGTTGGGGCCTCTCTACTTTATGATGCAATTAATGCACATAACCTCTTGCCGTTTATAGTTCTTGAACCCTCATGTGTAATGTGTGCTAGGATGACAACTTTTTGTCATCAGTATGGTCTCACTGGTAGCAGGTCTGCTTTCACTTTGCATCTTGTACATCTAACTGTTCTGCGTTATAACCACCACAAGCTCCTAAGCGCTAGATCTGATGGAAAACAAGAGTATCCTTCTGCAGATGGCCAGAAAAAAGCATGAACACAAGTCAGATACCCACAGGCATACAATGGGCCAATTCTGCCTTATTTTACTTACCAATAAAAGTTAGTTGGAAAGAATGGTAAAACTTGACTTCAACAATACCAACTTCTCACTCCGATGTCGGTGAAATTCTTTGTTAGGACAAGGAGGGTTTTAATGAGTCATTCTATCCCACCTAAACTTTTCCAAAACCATTTCTATGTCTCTATTGAAAAGATTTCTGACCACAACTATTTCATCATTAGAAAAATTGCTATGTTGTGCCAGAGAGTTTTCAGTCTGAGCATTTATTTATTTAATCTGTGTACCCCTCTGAGCTAACATCCTCTTTGCATTTAGTAGACAGTAGCAGGGCATGCTAAATAAAGGCTGTGTTCTGCTGAAACTGCAAGATGAAACACAAGAGCCCTCCTAACTTCAGGGAGTTTTGCAGAAAGAAAATAGGAAGTGAAACAACTTTAAAAAATGCACACTTTTGTAATGCATTACAGCTTTCATTGCTTTTGCCAAAACTTCACTTTTAAGAAGAACCATCTGTGGATTTGATTTCTATGTTTCTCAGCCATAAGTCAATGGAGGACTCAATTTTAAGGCACAAGATCTATAACATACAGTGTGAATCATCTCTTGTCTGCATATAAGATAGAATATATAGATAACATGCTTAGTGAAAGCTTTATCACCAAGGAAACATATCCTTAAGCATAGAATCTAGCACCTTTACATTTACAAGTCACTTTAAAAAAAGTGCCAGCAGTAAATAAGTCCATACTTGTATCTAGAAATATGTGGTAGCTATCACCCATGCCTACTGTAAGAATTACTCATTGCCTAGGAGTGGCAGTGGGCAAAGCCCATTTGTAAAAGTTCAGAGCTTCTGGAGATTTGGAGTCTGATCTACCAAAAGTTAATTGTTTCAGAGAGATAATAATTTTTTGGTAATTATGTCCAACCAATTCACAAGTAACCCATCAGAAAATACATTTTATCTAGTGCCACTTGCTATTTCCTAAAGGTCATGGAATCTCTTTTCCTCACCTCTAACGGCTCACCTTTCCTGGGTGTACTATGGGGAAGCATAATTCCAGCAGAGTGGAAATTCAGTCAGCAAATGAGGCATCGACATAAATATTCATGGAGGAAAAAAAACTTTTGAAAAAATGTTGAGAAAAGAGAGTAGGTAAATCACAGAATTCTCAAGAGACCACTAAGATATGCACTGACAATTTACAGGGATTTGCTTAAAATTTTGTCTACAGAAGTATTATCGTACATATCGACTCACCAGATTTAGGGCATCTCTTGAACACTGGGCACTTGACAGAGGACTGAACACTTGCCCAGATGGCATGTGGCACTCATTTGTCATATCCTTGATTTACAGACTGGGAATTAGTAAGGGAAATTAGTCTGTATATTACTCAGGGAAATGCTTATCTCCTGGTAAATATGCAACAGTTGCTCAGTTGTTCTAAATACAAATTTGACTCCCTATCTAGGATTATCTCCCTATTTCTTACTTCACAAATTAAGGACCTGATATGAATGCAAGCCATGGGAGAACCACATGAATTCAAAGGGACTTTCTGCATGTACAACGTTAATTTTCTGTATAGAATGTGCACCGGACATCATCCCATGGTATAGTCCCAGTGGAGTTCAGCACAGCTTAGTATGGCAATGACTCTGTTCCAAAAGAAAAAAATACAGAAATATTTTGAAAATTCTTGATTGTGACTTGCTTTGCTTGTGCCTGTGGTCACTGATGTTTTTAATGACCTTGGTAAGAAAATAAGGATTTTGATGCTACGTGCCTTTAGAAAGCCAGCTCCGAAAACACGCAATATATTTAGAGTATTTGGGTCCCTGTGGTTAATCTTACAGAGATATTCATTCATAGATATCTTTCTTTAATTGAGAATACTCCAAACTCAATTCACATCTGGCTTATAATTGTTTCTACGAGGCTAAATCAGTACAAATAGATGGAGAAATTTGCCAACCCAAGGCTCAAATGACCAGCAGACATAACAAAATCCACTGCCAACAAATCTCTGAGACATAAAATATCAGAATCTAGCACCAAAATTTGACCATTCAGTGAGGAATGAAATACAAAGGATTATTTTAAAGACATTGACCATGAAGAAAAAGAACACCCACTTGTAGGTAATGATGCAAACTTGAACTTTCACACCAAATCTCAGTAAATATTACTGCACTGTAATTGAGTTCATCGGGTTCCACAAGTACACTCATACTTCCTGGATGATTTCCATCGGCGTTATGCAAAGGAAACTATTGTCTACTAGGAGGTTGTCTATGCTAACCCAAAGCACATCCTTTTAAAATGTTTATTTCACACCAGTTTGCAGCTTTTCAACTCTCAGATGCTCTCTAATGTGTGACCAGAGGGCTAGGACATACACACCTTTTATGAGCACAAAATGAGAGGCAATGTTAAGATTTCCTCCTTTTTTCCCTTTTTCTAAAGAAAGCCTTTCATTCAACCCCGATGCCATAAAAGAAGGTGATGTCATAATTTATGATATTAAACCGGTTACTAAAATGTCATTACACAAGTGATGTTTTAATTGATGATGTTAAACTGGTTAGCAGCAAAGTGTCAAGTGTCACTTTCATGACATAAACTGCCAGTTATTATTATATAATATCAATTATTCTTTGGAAAACTGCATTAGATTCGTTATTTCCGAACCAATGTAGTTGAGGCAGGTTCATATTTTTTTAAACACTCTTCATCCAGTTCTCATTATTAGTAGTAAAATATACTTTGGATGCAGTTTAGACTTTCATAACTTTGCCTTTGAAATATAATACCTATCTTTTCCATTTGCCCTTACGGCTGCCCTAAGATCAACTGCAAGCGAAAAAGAAAGCAATGAGATAAATTTTATAGCCTTAACTGAATTTGCCTTGTTCTCTAATCTTACAGAAACCAAACTTTTTTGCTGAAGGTAGACAAAAATAACAAAACATAATTTTAACAGTAAGTTAAATATAGAATTTGGATATGCTGACAGGATGTTGGTTACTACAAGCCCTGCTTTGACGCTCCATCTCCTAAAGCTTTAGTGTCCAGCTGCTCTCCAAATTCCACTAAATCTTATTCAGGCACAGAACCAAAAAAGCATATTAGTATCTGAAATGTGTGTAGCCAAATCTTAAAAACTTAATCCCTTTTAGGGGTACTTACAAGGAAAAGCAACAAGTTTAGTTCTTGTATACTCTCCGGGTCCAATAGGGCTAGATTGATTCACTGCTGAAGCTGATCTTATCTAGTAAGTTTATAATATTTCCTTATGTCAGAACTACATTTTGTTACTTGCTGTCAGTGACACATCTCCAGCTAACTGTCAAAGCTGTTCAGAGATGCCCCGATAACAAATTAGTTGCAACATTACAGGATGAGATTTTTACAGGCATCTCCCAGCTGCAATTGCATCTATTTTATATGAGGATATGCTCACGGTAACAAAAAAAGCATCATGCAGAACTATCTCTTGGTCAAGACTGTCAGAGGATTCAGGGAAACAGTAAAGACTGCAAAGGCAGTAGATTTGCATAAGCAACCAGCAGCAGGTCCAAACAGACCTTTCATCTCAAAGAACGAGTGCAGTCTCAGACAGTACTAAGGGCAGAGTACTTTTCTGAAAGCAAAACACAATGAATCAAACCACATTTGGCCCTAGCAATAAAGTGACGAGCCCTGGAGTTTGGATCAGCCACGCTACCATGTTTATAAAGTCCATGAGAAGGGTAACTTGCAACAGCAGACATACTTGGTTTAGAGCAGCAAGTAGCTCTAGTATAGGCAACAAACAGGTCACACTATAATTCTCTTGAATTACTTTGCACTCACACCAGTGATGTTTTACACTGAGACCTGGGTGTGGAGGTGGCTAAAAGGACCACACTCCACTCTGTTACTTACTCTTACTAACTTGGACCAGATCTGTTGGCACATTTCAGGGAGAGGTCTGGGAAGACTGATCAAAGGAGCTGTGGAAGATCCCAGGGAGAAACTGCAAAGAGGCAAAGGAGAAACACGCTAAGAAACACTCAGAAACACACATGTGATTTTCATTAGGCTTAATGGAGATGCTGGAAACTAATCTGCAGGGCAAGGCTTTGCAAACCTACCTCATGATTTCATCCATGCAAAAAGAATCTGTTGTCTTCCTTTACGTTTCTTGTTCTCTATGTGGTTTTGCACGTTATGTATTTTGGTATTATCCCACTTTCCCCACCTTCCTAAAAATCTTAGTGATGATTACAGAGCTGAACTGTCTGAGCAGAAAAAAAAAAAAAAAAAAGGAAAAAAAAAAAAAAGGAAGAAAAAAGGAAAGAGAGAGACTTAGTATTGATTATCCACATGTAGCAGGTATTTTATTATCCACATCTCTCTAGATAGCATTCTACCTGGCAGATCTGGGGATATAGAAATTCCATG
This sequence comes from Meleagris gallopavo, assembly GCF_905368555.1. NCBI lineage: Eukaryota > Metazoa > Chordata > Aves > Galliformes > Phasianidae > Meleagris > Meleagris gallopavo. The sequence goes on along the minus strand of NC_139405.1, from coordinate 6,636,723 downwards.
AGATAGCAGATCTTTAGTGCAGGTGATCAAACAGTGCCAGAACCGTGTTAATAGTTACTATCATGTCTTCTCTATTCTCATTGGAATCAGTAAGTATTCTTTTTTTTTTTTTTCTACAATTTTTTAAAATATACTTTCAAGCCAGAGAGAGCAGGCATACAAGCAATGCTTCACATCAGTCTAATTTACACAACAAGTCAGATAAAATCTAAGCTTTAAGTGTGCACACTTGTCGACGTGACAGAATGTTGAAATCCTGTGAGACAGATGCCTCTTACGACAAAGATGAGGACAAAAATTCTTTCACATCCTCCGTAGGCTGAAGCTGCCTATCCACATAGTGGCTGCTCTATGGAAACACAGCCGTAATGCACAGCAATGCTGATCAATCTGTAACACGGCTCCAGCTTACAAATGCAGTTTTCCTTCTAACATTTAATCGTAGCTGAAAGAAGGAATCCAGACACTGGTGGTTTTTTTAAAAGTTATATTATAATTTATAATTGGTTGTTAATTAATGTCAGATCACAGTGGAATTCCTATGGAATTGTTTAGTGGATTCTCTGTAATTACCAGTTATAATTATAAATCTCACTGGAATAAATAACACAGGAATTCCAATAAATGATGACCTTGGAAGGCTTTTTGACTAATAAAATCTCCAGGTGTCCTGTGTTCATCTGAAGGAATTTTAGAACAGTATTCTCCACCTGGAGCAGGGTGCGTTTTCCATGATACAAGATTCCCCTTCATGCATTATGCAAATAAATAAATAAATAATAATTTTTGGTATTCTCTACTGATGTGCCTGTAAAAAGCCATGAAACTCTCAGGTTGTCACAGTCTGAGCTGTGCTTACCTATTTGCTTGAGGATGAGGTGACTGGAGCTGTACATGCTCACTGTTAATTAAATGTACCCATGGCAGTTTGTCCCACATACTTCTGCATACATCTGTGCCTCCCTACACACCTATGGGTGGAGAACTACAGCTAAAGAAGCTTTACACTAGTAGTACCCCAACACCAAAAGCTGCCATGAGGAAGCCCCTGCTCCTTAACACTAACATCTCCTCTGCTCCTTGTATTATTTCCCATTCCTCCCACAGTCTCCTTTCTCCATGCCTTGTTCTCTGCAGCCCTGCACTCCTCCCCTTGTCCTGCGCACAGCTGTGGGAATCTGTAAACCTGCCAATTTGCACTTTGTAAAAACTTGTTGCAAATCTGATGGGTTTCCTCTTGTGAGCCAAGAAACCCGGCTTACAGCATAATTGATACTAACAAACTGACAGAGGAACTATGGTCCTCACCTAAAATAAAAGACAATCACAGTGAATTAAAAGTCGTGTGAGAAAGAACTATGCAGAGGAACACAATAAGAACAAATGTAATCCAGGCTACAGTAGAGTTAAACCAGAGATGAATTTGGCTAAATAAAACATAAGAAACCTATTTCCTGTACTAATTACTCCCCTTCTTAGAGAAGTGTAATGTTGGCATCAGCCTTCATTCTAAATTGCACCGCAAAACCCCAACACTTAACAGTGTTTTAGCATACACATTAGGCAGGCATTTCACAGTTCCCATTTTGCCTAGCTATTGTTTATTTGCTGATGAATTTTCATGGTAGGTTTTTTCAAGAGGAGAGATGCTCCTTGAACAGCAGAACTGCCGAGGACACTCATATCTGGGCTTCAAGAAGAAGAAGTAATCACACCATCCAATATATCTGCCCATTAGCTTTTCATTCCACTTTCCAAAAGCACTCTTTTAGTAAAGGCAAGCCAACATCATCAACAGGGCAACTACCCGGCACAGACCAGGCTTTCCATGTAGCGCATAAGTTACAGGCTCAAGCACTCAGGCAGAAGAAGAGAGAGTTTCTACTCATCCATTTCGTCAGCAAGAGAACAAAAACTGCAGTACATTAGCAAGAGACTTTCATATGGACACTGGAATTAATCAGACTCCAGTTTGCCTTCCCTTAAATCACAGGGTCATGCTTAGTGGGGAGAAGAATTTGCAGTTGTGGGGCTGCATTCCTAATTCTGCCAGAGACAGAGAAGTCCCAATGTTTTGGCTTGCTGATTATTACAATCACCAACAGACACACATACATATTCAGAGAAAGTGTTCAAACTCCCACATTTGTATTCATTTTACTTTGATTTGCCTGGAATCATAAAAGGAATGTGTAAACGAGGAGAGCCTGTTGCTGAAATGAAGTTGAATTTTTTCCCCACAGAAACTTGGGTTCTTGACAGCTTTTTGTTGGGCAGGACATTAGCCTTTTGTAATTTATTGCTTTTAGATTAAATCTGGGGAAACTCAATATTGCAGTTGAATGATTAGAGCAATACCCCTCGGAGTAATAAATTTTCTTTGGTGCTGTGCATCTCCCGATCACGTTTCCCTTCTAATTACATTTACATAAATGATATTCTGCAAAATTAAATTAACATTCAAACCGTTACACTGGCAAGGAGAGACAAAAATTAGTTAGAAACTTACAACCCTAAAAAAACGAAATGACACCTCGCTCTTTCTATGAGTGAATAACAGCTATCTCCCAAAGTGCCTCGTACACAACTGATTATTCTAGTTGGTTAATCACCGAGATAGGCATTCTGCTCCCCCTTTCGGAAGTTTATAGCGCACAGTCTTGCTTTCCACAGGGTCTCATTAAATGGAAGCAATTGGTGATGATCCAAATTTGGTCAGTTAAGTGCTTTGCTCAGGCCTAGCTGTGATTTCCACTGTTCTGGCCACAGCTCCTCCTCCGAGCTTCCCTGGCTTGGCTCTTGCACACCGTTCCTTGAGCACGGAACCAAAAGGTGCTTGGGGGGACCCCATGAGCTTGGGCTCAGTGCTGTGTTAGCACCTTCCTGCCCAAGATGAGGAACAATATACCGTCTCTTTGTGCCCACGGTGCCATGCTGACCAGCAGCGCCATGCTTTGCTGGGCTCTTTGCCGCCTGATGCATGGACTACAGAGCAAGCTTTGCGCTGCCAACAGAATGTATCACTGATCCAATGAGAAAAAAAGAGTGCCAGCCTACCTCTGGCTCTTCAGGTTTCCAAGACCTGACGTTTAAAGTAATTGTGATAGGTAGTGTTCATTTGCCTAAAATCACCAATCTTCTGACTATTCAATCTGTTGCTCTGTGTGAAGAACGGCAGATTTTGCAGAAAGAAACTGCTTCCCAACACCTGCTTGGAAAAGCACTATTTGTGTTGTCCAGTAAAGGATTTGCCGCTTCAGTTACCCACCCATTGTAAAGACAGAACACATTCCCTTTCCAGTCCTTTTTCTTCTTGTGCTGTAAACAAATAGTCAGAATCCTTACACAAAGAATGTATGTCCTATTCCAACAGTGTAAGGCACTGCTTGATTTTGCTTACAATGCATCCACTGCACTGAAGATCACGACATTTTCATTCAGAAATTTGTTTGATTACTGAACCTTAGCCTGCCCTCCCAGTGAAGAGCATATACTGCCATGTCTCTAGTGATGTCAATTCCTATGCAAGGAACTCAAACACTGTGTTCAATTTTGAGGCATTAGTAATGAAAATGGAAAAAAAAATCAATATTTACTGTGTATATTATATATAGCACATGTGTATATACATCTATGGACACATCTGGAACTGAAACTGTCAGCTTTACTGTAAGTGTGTCTATCTGCGTGCAAGTATATTATGTGTAAATTGGGAGTACTGCAGTGGGGAAGAGTACAATTTCTGGAGAAAATTTTAACATAAAAATGTCAGAGCTGCTGATTAAATAAAGATTGTGTATATATGATCCTACTTTTCAGTTTGAAATCTGGATGTTTTCAACACTGCAATTTTTAAAAACAAAGTTTGCATTCAGCGATTCAATTTCTTTGTTGCAATACATCAGCATTTGTATTTTAGAACATTTCAGCTTGTTTGGCAAAGAAATGGCTGTTTTGTTTTGTTTTGTTTTGTTTTGTTTTCCAAAAAAGAGTACGGGTAGCTTGAGATTTGTTTAAAAACCTAACTTAATTTTCCCTTAACTTCGCAGTTTCTGTCCAATGATAAATACAGTTAATTACATGTAGACATAACATTCAACAACTTTATTTTCTCCAAGTGTTTGATTGCAGTGAGTCATCTGAATGACAGTCCTCTTTCCAGGACTGCATTTCACCCTGGCAAACGCAACGTGCCAAACACTCTAGAATTTCTGTTAAATAACCCTGCCTCACAGCACTGCGGCCCATTCAGTGTCATAACCAAATTCTTTGGCATACGAATCACTTGGAAAGACCAGGCCCAGTTGTACATTTAGGATTGTATGACAAACATGTTTCACTGCAAGGGATGTTAGGATATAACCACAATACTGTATGCAAATCACAGGAAGGCTTGGTGCAGGTTCGTTAACCACAGCTTCTGGAAAGGATGTGAAACCCAAATTTCCATTTAATGGAACAGACATTTCACCTATGCAAGGCTATGTTGAATTTTCAGTGAAAACTATGAGTCAAGGAAAACTCAGAGCAATCTAAGAAATGAGGAATGTAATAGCACCGGACCAGCAGGTACATTTACTAAAAAACATTAGATAACAAAGTTCAATAAATCATTCACTCCTCAAAGATCCACAACTGCAGCTCTAGTAGGCAGAAAAATCTTCCTAACTGCCATAACTATATTCTATCGCTAGCATTAAACTTTAATTTACCTTATTTCATCAATCTCTCACGTCATTCCTACTACTATTGCCATAGTATTTTCTTCCTGTATTTAAAAAAGCAGCCTCCATATTAGAGAAGCACAATGCATACATGTCTGAGAGAGCTCCCACTGAATGACGTTAGAGAATTCTTATGATTAAAAAAGGCAGTAAAGAGAATACGTGAGGTTCCAGCAAAATTATAAAGAAGTCATGACTACACACAGGAATGGCTCAGATTGGTCAGGTTACCAAGCACTGTCAGAAACTAGGCACATCGGACAGTGCCTGGCAAATAAGCCAAGACGATTTATCATCCACAAAGAGAAAAAGTACATAGATGTAGGACTCAATTTTTCTGAAAATGCTCCAAGATGGGTACCAAGCATTTTGAAAGAGTGTGTGAAGCAGATACCTCACTTAGGTCTTGAGCTGGATGTTCTCATACATTTGAAGAACAGAGAAGAGACAAGAAATACATATTTGTCACAAGGCATGTCAACGATGCATACAAGGAACACCTGAAGAGATGTCTTAGAATTCCTATTCTTTAGGACAGTTATAAAATTGGGCTTTTATTTTGACTCTCAATAATATCATTAAGAAGAAGAGATTCAAATCTGCATCTGTGTATTACCAAGAGCAACCAGAATGATTATGAGTTAATTCTACCTCATAGGTAAGAGTAATCTCTGCATATAAGTAGCATCAGCTGTGACACAAATAAAAGGGATGTTGTTCCATCTATTAAGGCTTCCCAAAATTAAGATAATTTATGATTATATAAGTTAGAGCACTAGTCAAACTGTGTTGCAGACAACGGCTAAAGGCAAGGATCAAAAGAAAATACAAGTACATAAATCAGTAACTACATTTAAAATGGATAATGCCTCTGAACACCACATTGTGTAAAAATGAAATTGAAGCAAGGTACAGGAGCTAAGCAGCTATTTAAGCAAATTGAACCTTGGCCACCCTTTCCACCAAATCAACTCCTGCAGTGATTTTTTTAATAGTGATGAGATTTTTCAGTGGGATGCCTTCAAACAAGAGCTAGTATTATCAAGGACTAGAAATATTAAGCACCTCTGAATGAGATGAAGATCTTTCGTACTCTTGCAATTTTGTTTTCAGGTAGAATTACTGGAGAAACTGTCATTGTCTCCCCAGATTCTGAGCAATATCAACAAAAAGGTAGTTACAGCAGTTGATTTGAGAATCTGACTGCTGCCAATACAGGGATATAATAACATGGTGGGTAGGGGTAGGAAATTGTCTTCTCAGGATGCCCTGGCAAATGGCAGTGCAAGCAGTGAAGACATTACCAGTACATAGAATACACCTGAGCCTTCTTCCAAATGATACTGCCACAGATGGAAAAACTGAGTGCAAGCTATCTCCTTTTTCCAAGCTGAGCACGATAACCTGAGCTTCTATGGTTTTCTCCAGAGTCTGCATCGGTTTACAAGAATAAAGGCTGGAGTGCATAAGATGTAGGCACAGAGTGACATCTGCCAACTCTCCTACAGGGGAAGGCCCATGCAGATGATATCTTTAAACACTGCATTCACTTGCTGCAGTCCTCAAAAATGGATCCTCCAAAATGCAATTACTGTCCAGTTTGATTAGAAAAAACACTCTCTCCACCCCACTGCAAGCAACTGCAGTAGCCTGGGAGCAGCTGCTGGCACATTAGCAGGAGAAAAAATATGGTGAGTTGTTGTTCAACAGCTTGTGTTTTGAGATCAGAAGCTCTTGGACAACGACTATGTAGATGAACTATACAGGTCAGGGGAGATTTCTGGAGTTCTTCATCTATCCACTTACACACACACACACAGTTTTAGACAGTCCTAGTGATTGGCACATAGCAGCTGTAGCATAGCCATGATGTTCAGGAATAGGAATATTAGCAAACACTCTTGACCACTTAAAACCCTGAGGGCAGAGTATGTACTGTGAGAAGATCACCTCGGTATGCACAATGCATAGCAGTAATTAAGAGGAATTGAAGCTCTGTCTCAGAGTGCCCATGGTTCTACAGTTCTGCATTTTAAACTGCCTGAGTTTTGTTGTTGCTGATGGTGCTTGAAGATTAAATGCTATGTACAGCAACAGATGTTAGTGATCTCATTCAGAGCTGAATACCTTTTTACACATGGTTTGGTTGTGCACCAGGGGCCAAGAACTTTGGCTGTAGATAAGCCAAATCAAAATCTGTTTTAACTGGCATATTGAGTCCATTGTCTATAAACATTCACATTATGAGAATGAGATCAAACCTGCCAAGGGACATTATTTTGTTGTGAAATATATTTGCCCATTACAAAGGAATGACTAGAAAAGAATGGAAAAGTGGTGATTATTGAACTGTGTAGCAGCGGCCCAAATCTGTTTAAAAGCTCCACTAATTACAAGCAAACATGATCTTGGCGAACAGAGGGACAGAATCACAAATATTTGTATAGAAAACATCCAAGAAAGAGGAGGAAAGGATACTCTTCAAGGAATAAAGCAAAGAAGCACTGCCCTGCTTTGATTGGATGGGTGGCAGCTACTAAAGAGCAGCGCCGAAAAGATTAGTGCCAGGCTGGATGGGTTTTCCCTAGGAAAATGAAAAACAACAGGCCGGGAAACAGAAGAAATCCAAACGCTACTGGACTGCTGTGATTTCTTCCATTTTTCAAACAGTCTAAGATACTTCGAGTAAATACTGGCAGATCACATCAGAAGGAGATCATCAGAAAAGATCCCAGGAGCTGTTGTTAGAACTGATGTAATTAAGGAATTATATTACTATCACTGTTGACATGGGAGCTATGTCCTCTTGAAAGAGTGAAGGAAGCAATTTGAGGAGAAAATGTAGGGTTTCAAGGCATGAAGATACAACATAAAATCTTTTGATGCATTAAAAACTAGAATCAGTTGAGAAGAAAACATGAGAAGAGCTGCTGCCATGATAGAGCAATGGAGGGGCACAAGGCAAAACCAGGACAGATGCCTGAATTAGGCCAGGGGTTATTCCATTCCATGAGATGTTTGGAGTTGGCCAGGAGAGGGCTGCTGCTCAGGAATTGTCTGGGTGGCATTTGAAGATAGTGAGACATCATGTTGCTAGTGGAGCATTGGTCAGTGAGCAGTTTTATTGCTAGGTGAGTGTTGGTGGATGGGTGGCGAATAGTTGTGTTGTGGAGATACACGTATATATATATAATTATTGCAGGTTTTATTTATTTTTCTTTTCCTTTTCTGTCTAAGTAAATAGCTTTTATCTCAACTTCCAAGTTCTATTTTGTTTCCAGTTCTCTCCCTCTTCGCACTGGGGGGAAGTGAGTGAACGGCCTCATGGTGTTCAGCTGCCTGCTGGGTTAAACCACAACACCACTCAAACCCCCTTACAAGCTACATTCAGGCTCTAAGAGACATACATTTTTTAAAGGGGTGAGGAAAAGGAAGAATCAAATTTGTATCAAAGTTATCATAGAAAAAAAAACAGGGGAAAACCATACAGCAGCATTAGGCTTCCTGAATAAATTGGAACTACTACACTCACGACAACTTCTAAGGGATTTGCCAGCCTTAGTTCATATCGACATGCATGCTTCACCCCTTCCATTACTCCATTCACTTTTGACATTACATGTAAGCACTGTGAATGTGTCAAAAAAAAAAGGGAATCATTATAATCAATCACAGTCTGAGGTACCTTATCCATCTATCTGTAAGACATCCTAGTGAGAAGAGCACCTTTTCATTTAATTCACTGCATTAACAAATAAGACATCAAAAGCAGATCCATGTCTCTTTTCTCCTGTTTTTTGTTGTTGTTGTTGTTGTTGTTTTTTAAACAAAGTTTTCATTTATTCTAAGAAAGTAGAGATTCTTTCCAGAGACGTTGAGATGCTAGTTTTCATTATGCATGGCAAAGGAGAGGTTGATGATTTTTATGATCATTAGCAAGCAACACAGACATTTCTGGTACATGAAATCCAAAATAAGAGGAAGTAACATTAAAATGTTATTGGAGCTAATTTTTCTAAATAGAGCGTGGCTTTTTTCATTTTCTGCATGTGAATAGGGTTCAAAGGAGAATAATTTCACTTGGAACTGTTTTTTTTTTTGTTTGGTTGGTTGTTTTTTTCTGTTTTTTGTTTTTTGTTTTTTAGATCAGAGTCAGAGTAATGGAATAGAGTCAAAGTAAAACCTTCTTATGACAACAGTGTTTCAGTATTGGACATTATTTGATGTGACATCTCATCACAAGATCCTTCAGGCACTGTGCATGATCCACCTCCAAAACATAAACATCCACTATTACATTTCTGGTTTTCTGTTGTAATAATTCTTTCCTTCCAACTTCTTGGAAGTAAAAGCCAAAAGCGCTTTTATACCTTATATTTTAGCCAAACTTTTTATACCATAATACATGTCTTAAGTAAAGGCAATCGTGAAGACTGTTTTTCTTCCCATTGGTAACTACATAGTGTTGCGGTGGAAATAACACTGCTGTGGGCTTTCACAGGGAGAAGTTTTGAAATGTTCTGGCCATGGGAACAGTTCTTCAGGCAAAGAGAGCTACATGACTGCATTGACTACTCCTGTCAAATTTTGCCATCCATGTCATTAGCTGACGGTATGTTTCTCACTGGTGAACTTCTCAGAACACAATTTAATAGATGAATCAAAGCATGCAAAATTCTCAAGGTCGGCTAAATCTGCAGGCTTTCAGGTCTGTGGATCAAAATTTGTAGACTGTAGATTTCATCCATCCTTTATCCTGATGGCTAACAATCTCATCCCAAAGCTGCCTATTGACCTAAGTTTGGGTGGCATGACAGCTAAGTAGTACCAAGATCTGAGTGTTTACAGCAATGTGATGAATATGATTTAGATGACATCGAAAGAGTGTTTTAAGGAGATCAAAAAGTATAGTATCTTTCAGATTTACAATACATGAAGATAGTACTTTCAGTTTCATTGAACATAGAGATACTACTGCATTAAAGTTAAGTTCATTTTAGAAGGTTAAGCTGAGATAGTAGGACAGCCTTATTTGCTGTAGAAATGTGGCATGTTAGGGATATATAGGTTATGCACATGCAGGCATGAAGAGATTGAAATTCAACCTGTCATTCAACAAAGACTATCCCATTTTGTACCATCAGAAGTCAACCATATTCTCCTGAACACTGAAGATCCTCCCAGACCCAATTACTACATTTCTGATTCTCTTTCCATTGTCCTCTACCTGTTCTGATGCACATATACTAACATACTAACAAAACACTAACCTACTTCTCACTTATCTGCTTCTAGAAAAACATTTTCTGAATAGATCCAACAGGGCTCTAAGCTTGTAGTCCTTTTACAATGGACCTCCTTGAATTTTCAGATACTGTTGTGAAGAACATAACCAGTTTGCTTTCCTATTTCACACATCTCTTAGCATTGATTTGCTGCTTAAGGCAGAGAACACAGTACTGTATCTAATCTGAAATGAAGGAAAACATTTAACCTACAGTCCTTCATATTCAGAACAAATAACTGCCTCCATGTCCCTTGCACATGTTTGATGGAGTCAGAAGCAAGTTATTAATGAAGAATAACTCCATAAAAATGAACTCACTCCAATCAGTTTTCTTACACTACAACATCAGAGAGATGCAAGTCAAGCAGCTAATATTAAACCTGTAAATCTTTACCTATTTAGGATGCTTTAATCATTTCCTATGAATTAATACAATAAAACATGATTTATAACTTAAGGAGGAGATCCTTATAACCGTTAATACATAAATCCAATCAAAAGAGATTTGGAAATTACAGATTCACTGGGGCTATGTGTTGCTCAACAGAAAAACAATCCTGCCCTCTTCCCTGCAGGGAAAGTAGGGCTAAAAAACAACAGCAGAGGTGCAGTTTCATCAAAGCTGTGTTCCAAGAAATCCCCTTACATGGGCTTTCTTCAACAGATGGTCTCCTTGATTTGGTATAAGGTGTAAGATTTATAGACAACTGATAGCAACATGGAATGTGCATAAGGTGTCAGATGGAGCAATAAACAAATGGGAGAGCAATGGTCTCTTTGCAAACAAATCCTCTAACCTTTCAAGGATTACTGTGACTCTGCTGGCCTGACGTGGCCCTTTAGGCATAAAATCCAAGATAAATTATCTTAGCAGAAACACTGCTCTGCCATGCAATCTATGTACCAGTCTCTAGTACAGGTAGAGATGCTTCCTTCTACACAGTTGCACCTCTCAGATTCCAACATCTCATGACTGTCTTGTCACCACCATGCATCAACCGTGGCCACAAACACTGGAACACTTGAACCACATTTCCTCCATCTCTGTCACTAATGACTCTGCCAGGCACACATCATTTGTTGTCATCTAGTCCTGGCTATTATTTATTTTTCTCTTTCCTTTTCCCACATGCACAAGCTCTTTCATACTCTGGTCCTTGCTCTGTGTCCCTAGGAGTATAATGTCCCTTTTTCCCTCCAGTATTCCTGCAGATTTGTACATACCATATCCCTTCTAAATATACAAAGATCAATTCCACCCTTTTCAAATTTAAGCATCTGCTTGAGATACCAAAAATAGAAAGTTGTAGCATGTATAAAGAGAGACAATATGCTGACAGACTGACTCAGATTTTAGCTGAGCAGTGTTACACTTTGGAGATACCTTCCTGTCACGAGAAAGCTTACAGTTACTGGCTTTCTAATGCGTCACTAGAGTGCTTACAGGACAAAGCATAGACATTTGTCTAATGACTGATTTCTGATCCTCCCTCTCTCAACCTCTCTTTCTTTCTTTGAGACCCAAGTTGCTTTCCCTTTCCTGGTTTATGCAGAAAATCTTATTTTAACTGAAAAGAAAGCTCGAGCTGTCTCAATTGTGGCGAGATGGCAGGTGACACACTCTTAATACATTGTTGTAAAGTTTCCCCAACAACTTTGTAACTCTTGTCAGTTCCAAAGGTCAGATTACGCCATTAGTACAGACTGATATTTACATTTTTATGGACAGAAAGAAAGAAAATGCTGAAATTGAAACAGTGAGTATTCATTCACTACCAGCAACGTGGTTTTCAGAGAGCTAAAATCTGCTGAAGAAGACAGCTAAGCTCTTGCCTCAGGGCATTTAAAATCTCCTTTTCTCCAATCTTTTCCCTCCTTCCCTCATCCCTTCTCCAACATATGTCTGCTAAAGATCTCAGCCTGGGGAACAGAACTGGGAGGAAGCCAATCCCCAATTCATCTTGGGATCTTAGAGTTTGATTTATTCTTCCATACGGCGTGTCTACTTCTGTAGAAATGATGTGAATCCTGGCTAGCCTGACAAAAACAGTGCTGGTTTTCCTGTAGAGCACCAGTGTGATGGAGTTTCTTAGAGAACCTGATACGTCTAGCATTGGTCCAAATGCAGCAGCACTTAGAGAGCATCTGGCTTTGTTGTAGACAGAGAAACTGCCAAAATATCCATTAATTTCAGTGGTACCAGACTAGGCCCATGGAAACAAGATGAAAAGAACAAAAGTCAAGGAATGTAGTGCTGGGAAGACAGAGCAGCCAGGATGTTTTGGGAGAGGATGGAGAAGAAGAAAGACACAGAAAGGAGAACAGGTAGGTGAAGAGAGAGAACAGTTATTACAGGAAGAGCAACAGACATTGTGTCAAAAGGAATACAAGGAAATTTTGTATCTGTTGCTGGAGTATCCATCCTCTCCTTACTGGAAGAGCTATGATTGATGACTCATTTTTTTCAAAACGAAACATTTAGCTCAAAGTGGTTTTGGAGGGTTGGAAAGGAAAGAACTGCTGTATATGGCAGGAGTGGCTGGCTGGCTGGATCAGTCGCTTTTGTTCCCAACACTGACAAAACAAGAACCTGACACAGAGAGATGTAAAGGAAGAGAAAATCATATACAAAGAAATGGAAAAAAGAAAATATATAATCAGGGGTTTGGATGCTCCCTTTATTTAATGTCATGGGACTATGAATTTTCCTCATTTGCCCTGAATGAAAACTCTAACTATGTATCTTTGGCAGCTGACACAGCAGCAATAGCACCAGTTTGATCACTGTGAACATCGCATTGGCTGTACTTTCAAATCATCTCAGCATCCAGTGACTACTGGTTTTGTAGCCAAAATAGTTGACACAGTCACAGTAGCACTTTTCCATCTTAATTCTAACCGTATAGATTATGTTGCATAATACCTTTAAAACAAGAATGGTTTTTACTTGGCAAAAGCAAGTAAAACCTATGTTCATTGACAACATCCCTCTTTAAGCCTGGTCAGCACGTGATGAAACTCTGACTTTGGGCCTGAAGTGCACTGGAATGAGTCAGTCATTTCAATGCAGTGTTGCAATCTAAATACATTTATTCCAAATATTAGCACATTTAAAGAGTGCACAAGGGTAGGAGAATTGTTAGTAGGGCAGTGATTTCTGGAAATAAAGTTTCTGACAGGTAAATATTCACTTCAATCTAGATTAAAACCAACAGAAACTGCACTATTGAACTCCATCTTCTACACAGCCACCCTTGGCACAAACATTTATATACCTTTCTTCTGTACTCTTCAAAACTGGACAAGCACAATTTGCTGTAGGAAATTGAAAATGTAAGCTCCTGGCTAATGTCAAAAACAAAACAAAACAAAACAACAAAAAAAAAGAAACCAATTTGCTTGCCCATCAAAAATACAGTATTGCATTTAACGGAGACCACATAGTTGCAGTGGGAAACACATTATACTCACTTAAGATCCAGTTCATTAAATATTTCTTGTATTCACAGCATAAGAAAGAACAGACCACATGTGTAGGGCAGCATAATTTCAAGAAGGCAACATTTTAACTTTGATTTCCTCTCATGATCACACCACTCAATCCCCTCTAATTACTCCTGCTGTGCCACGATCACATAGTATGTAACGTCAAGACTTGTTTTTGTCAGGACTGGGATCAATTAGAAGGCCCAACATTCAAACTGTGTGCTCGACTCCCAAAGTCATGCTGCACTAATTTCCTGAAAACAACAGGCATATGTCAAACTGTTTCCCTGCACATGGTTTTTGCATTGTATTTTGCATTATGTTTTCACACGGGTCCCAAACTAATTTGTGCTCACTGTTTTTTCATGCTCAATGCTTCAGGAAGGAACACTGTGGGTCTGGAGCCATCTGATCTCACCTGTGGCTCTTACCAGAGGTACCTCACTTATGGGTTCAAGCATCAAGACTCCAGAATTAACAGTGGGCTACAAGCTCTTCAGCAGATGATTCGTCCCATAGATAACCCAAACACTGTCTAAATGTGCGTGTGGTTTTTTTTCTCTCTGTAAACTGTAAGAAATTGTCTCTGTTGACTGTTAATGTAGAGAGGTGGGATCAACCCAGGATGCAATTATAGGTTGTGTAGAGAGAGGCATGTAGAATCAGCATGTGGAAATTCCCTTGCGAGTGCCATCAATGGGTCAGTGATACCCCCACATTTGGGATCAGAAAAAAAATGAGGGGAACAGAGTTCACAAGCTGCTCCTGAATTCTCCAGCCTCAGGGAAGAAGACAGTAAATGTTTGTGAATATAAACAGGGGCTTTACGGGAACTTGACAAAACCCATACTTTTATAGTTATTTGCATATAATTGCCTGTCACATAATACACTGCAGAAGAGAGATTCCCTTTGATTCCAGTCAGAACTGGCGGGGGCCCAGGCGTTTCAAGACAGGGAGAGAACCAAACCCAGGGGCACTTTAATCTGGTCTAGGGAGCAAAGGAAAGTCCTACCACTCCATTACACTGCGACTTGGATTTGACCAGCTCCTTGTAATTGTGCTTTAACTATGATTTGCAATGGAGACTGACCTTATTTGTACTTGTTCCCTCCAACAAATAAACTTTCACTCTAAGTCCATTCACTGTCTCCCCCCCCTTTGAACTGAAATCCGTCTGCTGATTAAGGAGATAGAGAAAGCGTTAGGAGTAAGGCCAAAGTGAGGGAAATTTCTCTTCTTGGCTCTGATCATCTTAAGCAGGGTTGTATTATGGAACTCTATAATGTTAGTCTGAGCAGGAAAGCATTATTGCAGAGTTACATAAAAACTTACAGACTGCGCAGAATTCTTTTGTCAAGTCCAAAATATGCATTGGTAACCCCACTTCATCCACCCTGAACAAAGTAGCTATAAACATTAGTTTTACCAACATACAAGCCTTAAGAAATGTGTAATTTTACAGTAGCAACAGGACCTTTATATTTCAAACATTAACTTAACTTTCAAATTCTTGTAGGAGACTAAAATTACTAAGCAAGAAGGGCTTTCTAAGCTGAGAACCAAGCTGTGAGAAAGAGCAAAAAAAGAGCATTCATTTAAATATTTTCAGAAGCCCCTAAAAATGTCGTTTTCACACAGTAAATCCGCTGCACTTGAATGTCTGCTGGCTTTCTGAAAGGAATGCTCTTCACTGAGATGCAGCCTGCTGTGGTCAAGTATGATGGAAATAAAAGTGTTGCTAATGGTGATTGAAAAGGATTCCCATTGCTGCTGGCCAGTGTTGGTTTTAGATGGGCCAACTCTGTCGAATAGAGAGCAACAGGAGACAGTAAACTTCTTTAAGGCTCTCTAAACTTTGAGTCACCTCTGCTTCCCTCCCTTTTAACACTAGTCTGTCCTCTTGTTTCTCCACCGAGCTTTATGTTAACGCCATCCGAACCAGACTTTCACTGGAAACGTAAAGACAGATTTTCACACAAACTGAGCGACACAAAAAAGAAATGAACCGTGGGAATGAGCATTACCGCAACAGCAAGTCAACAAGGCCAAAAAACTTCTGCATTGTGGGTTAGCTCAAATAACAAAGCCTTCACTCCAGCAAATATCCAGCTACCCATTTTGACTGTGATACTTCACATTGAGTGCAGGAGGAGGGCTCTGCTGTGTCAGACATCTTGACTAAGAAAAATCATCGTTGTACAGCAAAACAAACATGAAGAAACTTTGCAATTAAGGCACAGATAGTAAGTGGCAACCCTAAGGGCAGGCAGCCAGACTCAGGCAGGGAAGCAGGAATTCGGCTTCTGCCTCCTGAATCCCTGTTCAGTGCATCAAGCATAAGATCTATCTTTACTCCTCTGCAGGTTCTGACTTTTTTTAATGGCTCATTCAGGGAATTCTGCCTAAAATACTGCAAGATCAGCACAGCTTCACTGCAGATTGCTGGTAGTGGCTGATAGTTTAACTTGACTCCACCTCTCCACATATCTGATTAATTACATTGCCTCAAGAATTCAGATGTACCCTGTACTTTCAGACTTGGAGGAAACTTGGTAATCCAGGCCTCTAGACACAGGGAAAGGAAATCAATTAGGACACTTAAAAGGCAAAAATCAGAAGGTATTAAGTCAAACCTGTCTTTCCTATGAGGGAACTTCAGCTGCCCACACACTGAAAGAGCAGGATTCTCCTGGGCTTAGCCATAGTCATCGTACTGAGGGCATTTGTAGTCCCCTTGTGGTTCCACCTAGATGTATGAGTGTCCTCCAGGAGGTGGGTCTCCCCTCCTCTGCTCCAGAAGTGAATTTGTACAGATTCATAACTCAGGAACCTGAGCCAGCTGAAAACCAACCAGGAAAAATACAATAATGGATTACTTGAGCTGAGATGATGGAGGCCTAGGCCAAGATGGTAGCCCAACAACGTGACTTCTTGAGTGTATGCAAGCCTATTACACTACAGCATCTGAGGTATGAAGGGTTGGATGCAAGACAAAGGGCAGTAGCAGCTTAGCTCTTTCGTCCCAGATGCCTGATTTCAACTTGAGTGGAACAGCAAGAGAAACATGCTTTGTTTAATTGAAGTCCTCTTGATCAGTCCATCCCAGCATGAACTACAGACTCCATTAGCATCTACTAGGATTTCAGTTCTTTGGGTTGTGTTCACTCATTCTTGACAGAGGGCATAATGGAAAAGATGAAACAAACGTATTTTTACAGGAGTTTTTGATGGTTACAAATTACTTTCAATTCAATATATACAATCTCAGCAACAAAGCTGGCACTTCTCAGGCTATTTTCAGTATATTAAGTGCATATTAAGATCTAAGAGACAATGCAGGCATATGGCACAATGCATGGAGAAATTAGACACTCTCCACATTGCTCTTTTTTGATCAGGCTAGCTTAGCTTTCTTCAGCAAAATATCAAGCTGTGGATCAAAGACTGAGAAGACTGTTCAATTTCAGGCCCAAAAATATGCAAGATGTACACTAATTCTTGATAGCACTTTTACTTCCTACCCCCTCTCTTTAGTTATTTATTGCAAATACCCAAATGCAATGGTAACAATTTTGTGTTACCCTTTAATATACACTTGTAATTATACTGATAACCATAAAACACAACTCCTGTATTCCACAGATATTCATTCACCTAACCCCAGTCTCTAGCAGATACCACTACCCATCTAGAACAGCAGCTAGCTCTGTCAATCTGCTCTAATCCTCAGTACACTCAACCTGCTTTCTGTACCTGTGGAAGCTGTCCTCTGGAAAGCTGTATGTGCCAACAGCTCTTTGCCAAAGAAGACATAAACTGAGCAGAAGACATAAGTCTAGAAACTACGAAGAAACTCTCATTTTGCATGCAAAAATATGAGTGTGCAGGCACTGTGTGTGGAAAGCATTCAGAACTGTTTGAAATAGATTGTTTTGCTCTTGAACTAAAAGGAATTTACATTTTAAGTGGGCTCACAGCCCTCCCTTCTGCCTTCAGTGACCAACACATTCCCCAGCTAGCTCATGGGAATCCTGACACTGCGCAAATCCCTAAAATAAGGACATACTGGACATGTATAGAGAGGGCAGACCTCAGCCTGGCTCCCAAGGAGACTCAGAGGTCAGAGAGGCAACAGGCCTGAGGCACAAGCTTAGGTGCGGCTGCAACACACCCTCCAAAATATGTTCAAATGTCAACTGGGAGCGCTGCAGAAAAACATCATGAAAGGGCAAACAATGCAGTTCTCCCGGTTGGGGCAGTGCTGGCTGCACCTTGGCAGCTCCCTGCACAGTCACAGGAGGTGGGAAGGAGAATACGCTATGTGCTACTGCAAATGTCTGAGTACTCGGGATCACCTCAATGACTGCTGTTTCTGAATGGCCATAAACCATCAGCCAAGATGGCTTTTTCATACCTTTTTTTCCCTGTAAATCACGGAGTGAGGAAATAAATTGAGAAAGAACAACTGATAAGAGTATGTAAAAAACTGTGGTTTCAAAAGGCTGTGCTTTTTGCTCTTGCTACATATTCTCCTGACTTTTTAATATATTCATTACACTTAATAGACCACAGCTCCTGTGGAGCAACCAGGTCTACCTCAGAACAGCTGAGCTGGAAACGTCTGTGTTAGAGGAATCTATTCATCTCCAATTTTTCTGCTTCTATCTCCCAACAGCTCTGCTCCCTCAGATCGGCTTCCCCAGGGTCACGCTGCCTTCATTTCAGACCCTTAAAACAATGCATTGCCTGGATATTGGTGTTTGCAACGTTATCTCAAATGCACAATTGCCTTTATGAGAAACTAAAAGTGCAAAAGAACCTTACTATGTTTTCTTGCTTGAGCATAAAGGAATTTTAATAAAAACTGTTTCCTGACCATTTCAGGCATTTCTCTTAAAAATTAAGGCATAGAGTAGATGTTAGCTTGGTGGCTGTGACAACACTTGTGTTTCACTTTTTCCCCAGTAAGAATAGGGCTGCTGAGCCACTCACAGAGACCCAGAAATGAAATGAGGGAGAAAGATGTTATTGTGCTAGGAAACTTCTCAGTACAAAACACACAAAAAAACCCCAATTCCAGGCTCTTAAGAAACTGAAGGAAGCAGGAGTTTCCTAGCAAGAATGAAGTCACGGAAAATATAAAGGTAAAGATGAGGCGCTACCATGTAAGGGCTGTCCCTGCCTTATCTCCTTCAGAGGTTGCTAAAGCCCTTCCCGGAGTCCTGCTGTGAATTTGCTTCATTTTTTTTTTTAAGGGCCCTTAAAAATGTCATTTGTCACAGAGTAAATCCTAGATGTCTGGTTACTTTCTGCAGGGAATGCTCTTTGCTGGGCTGCAGCTTGCCAGGGGTCAAATATGACAGAAATGAAGTGTTGCTAATAGTGATTGAAAAGGATTCCTACTGCTTGTGGCCAGTGCTGGTTATTAGCGAGGCCAAATTTGTGGGACAGAAAGCAGCAGGAGACAGTAAACTTTCCCTAAGACTTGCTAAACTTTGAGTCACCTCTGCTACCAACGCCATTCTGTCAGACTTATTTGGAGAAAACTGATATTATAATTACTGATCTCAGCAAGGGCCTAATGTGCAACCTGAGGCACTCCTCTGCCGGCCGTATAATTACAGATGGGATGGAGAGACCTGAAGGCCCCGGCCCCCGCCCCTGAACTGAATGGGATTCTGTTACTGCTCCATCCAGGCTGCCATGGATAGGTGAGCAAGCAGCTCACCTATTATCATTGTCAAAACTGACTGCCCTCTATTAGGGGCTTGGATGTCATCTCAAAGTTCCTGGCAGTGGCGTCAGAAGGGCTGCTGAAGCAGGGCTTATGCCCTCTCAGGCGGCAAATACTGACGGCTAAAGACATTTTTTATTCTTGTTTCCTCCTCCCCTTCCCCGCCCTACTGTTTCTCTCAGGAATTAACATTACTCATGCTGGGGGGACTGCAGGAGCATCAGCACCTGCTGGATTAAATTTTCACATCAGATCGAGTTTTACTGGATATAATTTAACTTTATCCTATACGATCTCTTTCATACACTGTAAACATATTCCTTTAAGCCCTAGTTAGAGCTTATTATCAATGAGTTCAGTGCCAAGAATACTTGTCCACCAAAAGCAGACTCATCTCTGATGCTAAGAAGAGAACTATGGTCTTACTAAATGAGATTGCTCTGGGGAAGGCACGCTAGCAAGCTGCAACATCAGAATAAAATACAAACACAGCATCAGACCTGCAGCCACAGATGCTATATGCAGACTAACTCAGAGCAACTGAGTGGTCCTTCTCCAAAGGTGGTATATCCCTGTTTAAAATTAAGTGCAGACAGAAAGGCTGCACAGGATCAGGCCTGGAGGAGCAGGCCTGCAGCAGATTGATCGCCTTTGCAGGGTGCTGAGCAGGCTGCTGCCCTATTGATTTCTATAGCAATAGAGGGGGCTTAGCACCTCAGAGCATCAAATTTCCAAGCCTGGAATAGACGTGGGTTCTGGAATGGATTAAAGTCACATGTGATGTATTTGGAAAGACCTCAGTCTCAGAGCTCCATAACAGCAACCACCATTTATTCTGGTTACTACAATTCATTTGGACAGTGTTTACAATATCGTCCCCTTCCTCCACTATTAGACAAACAACTTTGATAGGTAGCCTTTTATTTTTTACAGCATTTCAGAGCAGAATAAACGCACGGCCTGAGTTATTTATGGTGTGAGCTTTCTGTATGAAGTGCCTTTGCCAAGGAAGTGTGAATTCACATAGTGCACACGCTGTGTATGTTCAACCAGACAACAGTGACCCAGGAGCCAGCATGGAAGGGAGAAAGGAAAAACACATGCAAGACCAACACCATCTTTCATATCTCATGTCATCAGAAAACCTTCCCCATAAACTTTAGGGACCCATGTGCCAAGCAGCATTTTACTGACTCAGAGAAGTGATCAGAAGTGGCATAAAGGGCTTTTCTTGCTGGGCAGAACTGCAAGCAAGCAAGCAAACTGAGGCTTCAATTCCTCATTTGTGCATATTCATTAGGGAATGCCATGGCAGTTATCTGGGACAGTTTTGCTGGTGTTTAGTGGGCAAGAGTACCACAGATGGTGGTGGACAGGCAGCCTCGCTTAATAGAATTTTTAAAAAACTTTAGGATTAAATAAATAAAGGAATAGAGATCCAGAGGAAAGGACATAGAATGTAAGATTTTTCTTTAGATGATTTTGACACCTGCTACCACACAAAAACTTTTCCACACAGAGTGCAGAGGACTTCATTCAAAACGAATTGACAAATTTTGATTCCTTGTTGTATTTAACACTTAAAGTTCAGGCTCTATCACCCTGCATTTGTTTCAGTTCTCATTCTTTATCTTACTAACGAAGTCAGCAAGACCCTGTGAACATCAACAAAAGAGCACCAGGTTATGGATGTAAAAGCTTATGGAAGAGTTTAACAGTTACACTAAGTTTAACTACATGCACATTTATAAATGCCAATCTCTGACTTGTTGTTTTCCTTTATTTCTACTACAACACACATAAAAATGACCATAAAAGCAGCTTCTCCTTCCTCCTCTACTAATTAGACTTCCAGTTGCAAATATTGGGGCCACCCAATCGCTGAAAAATCCAGTACAGATACAAATAACGAATTAAGACGCATAACGCATAAGAATAAATCAAAAAGGTTAAACAGCTTGTCAGAAAAGAAACAACAACAACAAAAAGTCAAATAAATAGTTTCAACTGCAAGCTCAGATGTGTTTGTCTTTTGGAACGAACGTGGTAGAAGCATTTATTTTATATTCAAGACTAAACATTGATTTGAGGTCACAAAAGCATAGAAAATTTTCAAAAACTATAAAAAATATATTTTTCTATTAAAAATTTGGCTTTTAAACCACAAAGAACCAAAAGTTGCACTCTACATTACAGCCAGCTTTCCCATTTCTTGCAAAGCATTTTTGGAAACCATGTCCTCCATCTAGACAAGATCAAAATGATGTTGCTTGTCACTGTAATGTAAAATTAAGTAGTAACGCTAATTTCACACGTCATGTTACTGGAATGATTGATATAAATAAATCTGGGGTTGTTTGATAAGAAATATACAAATATGTCCCTTCTCTTTCAGGGAAGTTCATATGAGCCAACGCCAAGCCTCTAATGTTTTTTTATCAGATCATTCCTCATTTTGAATATTTTCCCACGACTTAGTGCATTTTTTAATAAAAAGATAAAGCCTGTTTATAGGATAGACTTCTCCTTGCACAGTGAGTACCGGTACA
This sequence comes from Meleagris gallopavo, assembly GCF_905368555.1. Classification (NCBI taxonomy): domain Eukaryota; kingdom Metazoa; phylum Chordata; class Aves; order Galliformes; family Phasianidae; genus Meleagris; species Meleagris gallopavo. The sequence goes on along the minus strand of NC_139405.1, from coordinate 6,614,940 downwards.
ACCTCAGGTCTTTTTTCAAAAGATCTGAAACCAGCCTTACTGCATTAACAAATATGAAATAGAGGAAAAGATTAACTCATGTCAGTTTTCAATGTCTCTGCTCTTAAATTATCCTCATTTATAGCACAGCGGCATCTAAGAGACTACCACATGTACTAGAGTTCCAGGCACGTCCAATTCATGGCCCAGCATAGACCATAGTGCAGCCATCCCCTACTCCATGCCATCATGGTGGCAGCTCTGCCCGCTGGGAGAGAGGCCCAGCCATGCCCCAGGCATGCACCCATCGGGGTGCTGATAACACTGCCTGGACTGAAACCAGGAGGGCATATTGCAGTGCTAACCCAAGTCGTGTAAAATGTTTTATGCATTGCGATACATTGGCTAAACACAGTCCTGTGAATTATGTCGAAAAAAATGTTTCGCAGCTAAGAACTTTCTCTATCAAATAGTGTTATTGTGCTCTTTGTACCCGTTTTAGTTTCCATGGAAATAAATAAGAGGCATTACTTTCAGAGCAATCTATGTATATGCAGCTCAACACAATGACTCCTCACAGATTGTGGCCCAGGCAAGCCAAAAGGTGGGACAACCATGCACTAGATTCTTTCTATAAGTTGCATGGGAAGATGCTCTCTGGAAGACTTTAGACTCAAACTGATCTTCCAGTGACCTGCATGCCAAGATCCTGGGACTCCAGTCCTGTGGGGAAGAGGGTCTTCCAGCCTGAAGATGAATGAGACTGGCAAGAATCACTGCTCCTCTGATATCAAAACTACCTGGAGCAGCAGCACATGATGCCAAGAGTCAAGTCAGTCAGGACATAACATCTGCTATTTCAGGCTTTAATGCCATCCTCACCTCTAAATGATTAAAGACTAACCCTCAGACAGTGGCAGTTCTTTCCTGTCCAGCTTCTCTAATTAGTCCTCCTTTCTGGAGCAAGTAGTGCCAAAACTCAGAAGTCAAATACACTCAAATTAGCATGATATCTGGAGATACAGAAGACCTGCTCAAACCTTGCTACCTTTGGCAAATACTGATCACTTTCAATGTAGTCCCTCAAAACCAATACGGAATACTTTTCCTTAAGTATTTCTCTTTGGAGACTTCACTCTCCTTGCAGTTGGCAGGGTTAAAAGAGCACCATTCCCTGTGCTCTTTCTTACACAAAATACAAGCAGTACCAGACATGCAAAGGAGTGTGTGGTAACTGATTAATGTATCTGCCTCGGGAGTCTAATTTTACAGATTTCTCAACTGGTTGCAGCATTCCCAACTGTGTGGGAGTCCAAAATTACAAAGATGAGGTGTGCTTTGTTAAAATAAACATCAACCTCAACTCCTAAGAAGGCTCTTTGGTGTTATTCACTGCAGCTGTGGTTTGCTATGTGAATATTCCCTCCAGTCAGGGAAGTAACGCAGATGGGATAAAGCTGCTGCAGCCAACTTCATATTGGACTTGGTATAAAGAGCCTTTTAGGGCCACAAACAGGAGGGACCAAGACCAAAAGAAGAGTGTGCAGCAGGAGTTTGCAACTGCTGTTCCCCAAGAGACAGTCATTGTCCTCATGCAGAAGAAAACTAATTCTAGCTTCCTACCATCTTTTCTCCACATGAAGATCTAATGGGACAAGAGAGGATACAATTCAAAACCTACCTTCCAAACTTTATTTGTGCCCCTAAAGATTTTGTCCTTGTGATGTGGGCAGGTAGGTCTCCTAGTCTGATATGGAAGGGAGAAACTTGTTTACTGAGGAAACTATTTCCTTCTTTGCTGTGCTGTATCTGTGCTGACTTGTTCTTTTATTTCTGAATTACAATCAAGAACACTATAATTTGGCCAACCTTGACATCTGCTTCACTAGCTCTCAATATTTGCAAAAGCTCTTCAACGAATGCAAGGGAACCAGTTTGGAAAAGCAAGGCATTCACATCTGGGCATGCATAGTTAGAATGCTAGAAGGCTTTAGCTCTTTTTTAGGTTTCTCGCTCCATTCAAGTTTGTTTGTTAACATATATACAGCAACAAGTCAGAGTTGCAAACCTGCATATCAATCTTGTATCACACAAAGGCACATTTGCTGCTGTGGCAATCCAGATCGCCTCCTCAAACACACCATCGTAGCCCAATCCCACACATCAGTCAAAATGTGTAGTCTTTAAAAACCTCTCTGGGGAAGAGACTGCAGTGCACTACATCTTCCTTCTGAAAATGGAAAGCTATTGTTCAAGTAACCCTGTTTTCCTGTGCACAGCTGCTCTTCTCCACTTTTTTCCTAGTGCAGAAAGATGTTATTCCCCCGAAAGACAGAACAAGTAAGGTCCAGTATTCCCTTTCCCTGGCTGTGGGAGAAAAGAAAAAAAAAGAGGTTAACTATTAACCAAACTGTCACACCTTAGGCAAAACAAACCAGCATGATCCAGTAGGTATGCTGATTTACACGTGGCAGAGCGCCGGTCGTTTACCTCTTGCTGCGCTGAGGATTCTGAGGGGTCGTATTTTCCCTTGGTTTATTTTTTTTGTGTCAATATACATGCTGCTATGCGCTCATGGAAAAATTACTGCTGTAGCAACGTTGTCCCTTCTGAATGTACAATCAGAAGCACAGTGCAAGACTTTCGTGGAAATAACAGGATCCAATCCTTGGAGTATTTTTGAATCAATAGATCCTTTATTTATATTGTAGCTGCATTCCAATTTATCACTTGCAAATATGCTCTGTAATAAATAAGGGAAGGAAATGGAAATATTACAACGAAATTGTAATAATTCAATTCTACCTCTGCAACATAATAAAGTTGCAGAGGGAATCTGTGCTTTTTTGGTTGCCGCTAAGCATCAGCAACAAATGATGGTCTTAAGTTAACAAGCTAATATTTCATCCATGGATACCAGAGTGATAATGGCTAAATATGCCAGTCGAGGGAACGAGCACATGTGCAGCTATTTGCCTGACACAACTTCTGCTGTCATGGCCTATTAAAACCAGTTTACATGTGCATGTCGAATTTGATGAATATGTATGTGACCTCTTTCATAGCTATCACTCATTGGACTGTAGCCCTCATGGCAGAAAAAAAACAGCACCTCTCATTAAACACAGCTTGAGTTACAGGCATGTTATGTTAATATTCCTTCAGAACTTTAGGGGGTTTTCTTCTCCTTTTAATAAATCTTCTGAATAAAACAATTTACAAGTATAATTAAAAATAAACTTTCCTATTACTCTATACGTTCACTTGGTGAATTTGTTTTGAAATTTTTATTGTCTAGGAGAAAAAAACAGTAAATGAGTTTATAGATAACATTCAGTGGCAGCAGTGCAATGTGACTTCTCTTGTGCAGGGCCTTAAACAGAATTACTTGTTTTTAAAAAAGCAACAGAACAGAAATTTTTAGGTCTGTCTAGCATTACACTTAACCCAGATCTAAATGGAGCTACGTATTAGAGTCTAAAAATGTGCAGTGAATGTCTGTTGTTATCATGCAGCTGTCTGCATATTCTTTGCTTAGATGGATGCAGAATGTACAGTATTATATGCATTGTAACTGAAAGGGTTTCTACCAAATTTCTCATTGAGATTGCAAAGCCTCGAGAGACGGAGGAAAACATTCAAGCTTTTGGTGTTTATGAGAATCCAAAAGAACCTCTGAATCTTTTGAGGTTTCTTCATTGCTGTTTAAAAAGCATAAATTACAGAGTATAAGCAAGGATGCAGCCAGATTGTACAGTCCATATATGGCAAATATTTACTCACATGAGCATTTCCACTCCATCTGCTCTGCAGATAGAGTAAATATTTCACAAACTGACACTTAATTTGGTAATGCCAAAACAGAAAAGGCACATCCACACAGGCACTGGTGCTTAGATGATCCACAAAGAAAGCCACAGTCTTCTCCCAGTTATATGGAGTTCGATACACCAGCAACTGGAAGAAATAAGTAGGTTTGTACTGCTATAAAACAGTCAGAAGCAGATTTTAAAGGGAATTGATACACCCTAAACCTTGGCCTCACTCTGCTGGGATGAACTAGTCACTGAATGGTTCATTTCAGTCAGTCCAATCTCAGCACTCAAACCAAGAGACACATGTAGTCTAAATTTCATTTTCAACAAGGCATCACTTTGTGTGACTTATATATTGTATTCCTGACATCCAAACGGTTTGGGATTCTTGATTTAACCACTAAAGGTATGGCCAAAATGTGTTCAAGTGATAAAACCTTATCCTTGACACCAACAGGGGCACACCTCAAGTAGGGTGAGAAGCATTCAGCAAGTGACAGAAGCTGGCACTGCACTGTTGCATTGGCATTGTATGCTTTCCAGACTGAATTAATGTATGAAAGATAGACAGATTTCTATTAGAACATTGTAGCTTTGGGGAAAAAAAAAAAGTCCATCTCAACAATATTTTATAATTTTCCAAAGTAAAGCTTCACAAGGAAGATCTAATTTCTACCTTATTTGTACTAACATAAAAATATTTAATTTGCCAATATCAAAATATTTTCATTTCATTAAGGTGAAAATAATCATAGAATCACAGAACCATAGAATGGCCTGGGTTGAAAAGGACCACAGTGCTCATCCAGTTCCAACCCCCTGCTATGTGCAGGGTCGCCAACCAGCAGACCAGGCTGCCCAGAGCCACATCCAGCCTGGCCTTGAATGCCTCCAGGGATGGAGCATCCACAGCCTCCTTGGGCAACCTGTTCCAGTGCCTCACCACCCTCTGTGTGAAAAACTTCCTCCTAATATCTAACCTACACCTCCCCTGTCTCAGTTTAAAACCATTCACCCTTGTCCTATCCACTTTGATTGTCAGTTTGATTAAAATTTTAATCTTATATTCAGTGTAATAGGATGCATTAACTTCTATTTTTATTATTTTTATTATTTCACAACATTTTAGGAAAAATGAAATATGTAATTGTTCTCATACCTACTTCTAGAGGTTCTTCTTGCACTTTGCACTCTCAAGTATACTTTAAAATTATTCTTTCTCTTTATAAGTTGGTCTGAAAACAAACTTTGAATTCTTAGAATTCTCAGCATTTGGTTATGCATGTAACTGTTTTCTGCAACTGAAAACTAAAAGAAGATGCACAAGAAATATGTAGATGGAAAAATATGTAAGTCATTTAAGTGTTCAAGTTAGATTAGATACTGAGACCCAACCTGGCCCATGAGGAACATTTATATTAACTGGAATTCCTGCCCAAAGGCTTTGATTGAAGGAAAGGAACTTGATCATCCCTCTAACATTTAGCAGACTTGACAATGCAAACAGTTAAAATGCATCTCAAGCCTGTGTTATTGGTAGAGTTTCAAGACATGCATGAAATACTATGAAATACTATAAAACTTCTTTGTTTTTAAGCTTTCTTTTTTTTTTTCTATAATAAAAGAGATGGAGGGTCTTTAGCAATACAGACTGATCAATTTGCAGTTTCTTTCCATTAATGCCACAGAAATTCAGACACAGACAAAGGAACGAGTTTGAACAAACTCTTGACATGTGGGTAAGAACCACGCTGAGCTATGGAAACACTGTAGGATCCATTGTGCCATTTCACCAGACACACAAATTCCCATTCCAACTACACTGCACTATAGCAAATAGCGTGCTGCTGCTACGAAGCTCCTTTAGCTCTACAGTTTAAAACCAGTTCCAAATATATTTTGATTGATTCCACAGAGCTCCTTCCCCTGCCACGGGACAGGCAGTTCCCATGGTGGGGACACCAACATACCAGCTAATTCCTGGGAAAGGGGCAGAACAGACCTACCATGCAAATGCCCACCTTGCTCTGATGCTCTCCTCTTACTGCTTTTGCCTGCTTGTGACAAGCAGGATCCAACCCAGCCAGCCTAACTCAGGCAGGGCACCCTCCAGGCTGAGTGTAAAGATGGTACAGATGAAGCCCACATTTCCCGTGTTTTATTTGTTAGGTTTGGTTTTCTTTTAAATAAGAAAAGATGTGGTGTTTCTACACCACATCCGTACAACATGCCATTCCCGCTGCATCCTTTCTGTGACAGGCTTTACTTATACATTTCTCACTGGAACATCTGAATTGTCATTCCCTGTGACATGAACATGTTTTTGCCTCTTCTACCTAACCTAGAAAAACGCTATAAAATCCACAACCAAACTAAAAATCCAAGACTGTGAAGACAGACATTTTCCCCCCCGGATAATCCCACGGTTTTCAATTTTCTTGAGGTTTTGGAAAATACTCCTATTGCCCTGAGTGGCAGAGAACTTCAGACAATGCTCATGCAAAAGATCCTTCTTAAGCCACTAGCCTTGAAAAGCTGGCTTTCATGCACAGTCAGTTTCTGAAGAGAAGCCATGAATAATGCAAAAGCCGAATGATGCAGTTAGCTGTGCTTCACCTCCATACCAAAATAGCCTTTGCACCAGCACATCCAAAGCAAACCTTGAAATGCTTCTCCATATCCAACCCTACAATGCTTTCTGACTTGCACATCCCCTTTCATAGTAGGCCTAAGGTGAGATTACTTACGTTCTCCAAGTTCAATTAGTGAACACAGAGGCAAGGATGCAGTTACTGTGTATGCAATGTGAACTCTTAATTTCCATTTTTTGGAGGTGCTAAGCATGCAGAAATGAACACAAATTCTTCCAGAAGCACAAATGCCAGGAATATGTGACATAGCATTAAGAGCTAATGAGAAAAAACCAAAAACAACAACTTTGACCGACTCAAAGACACAACCAAAATAGAAATGATATGACTTACAGATTTGATAAGGAAAAACACTGCCAGGACACCTGAAATAGATGATAAACTCAAAAGGTATCCACTATAGCTCACCCCAGGGATTGATACACATAGAGAGCTCTCCACAGTCTGTTTCAAAGGTTAGAAAATGTCCGTATCAAATCGCAGGGCACTACACACTTTCCATATCAGCTCTTACTTAATTAAAGTAATATTGAAATAAAATGTTCCTGTCATATTCCCTCATGGGCAAAGAGAAGGGCAGAAGTATCTATTCCGAGTCTCTGAAATCAGATACATGTTTTCTTTTAAGTAGATGCATTCTGGGTACATATCGAGATAATTTAAATAAAGCTAAATTTAATTCAATAAAAATCTTATCATTCTCAGGTGGAATAAAACAAAGAAGAGTTTAAAGGATCCCTAGGGTAATCTTCTGGTACCCACAGTTAGAGCCAAACATGAAATCTCTGTTAATAACTCTTATTTACATATATATTAAACATGTATAGCATTAGGAGATAAGTATTGATAGAGCCATGAAGTTTAGTGGTTCCTTTGAACACGTATTTCTGAAGTAAGTACTTTACTTATAGTTTAATAGAAATCCTGGCTAATTCAGAGATTAAAAAGTCAATATATATTTCTAGGAATTTCTAGGAAGTTAATTATTAAAAAAAAAAAAGAAAGGAAGAAAGAAAGAAAACTGCTAGAGGTGGGCATGCAAGAAAAAACATCAGCTTTCCAAGGGGTAGTAAAAAGTTCAATGCAGAAATGTATTCAATTTACCCATTAGGAAAAGAAGGTAATAAAGAACGAACTACAAATGGCCAAATACTATTATACCTTTTCCACCTCCCACGGAAACAAAAAAAGAGTCTTTCTCTAGCACCAACTTCTTCCTCACCACTTGATAGGAAACATGAAAAATGATTGAACCGAACTTCAGAAAACTGAGCTTTACAGAGAAAACTGTAAAACAGAATATTAGAATTCAGCTTAGTCCAAGATTTGGACTTTACGAAAACAATTACATCCAGTGAAAAGGAAAATATTTGAGACAAGAAAATGCTTCTAAAAGAATGTGCCTAAATGTCCTTTATAAAAAAATAATCTTCAAAGTTTACTGTGGTAGTGCAGGATACAAAAGCCACTGTTTTCTAAAGGGTTGACTAAGTTCTTTTGGAAATGTAGCCCTAAACAGGGACATTTGAATTCAAATCCCTTTCCTTCTAACCGAAGTACCTTCCTGTCTAACAGAGAATCAAGTCATAGTCAACCTGCATGTGGAATCTATGTTACATAAACTGTTCAGGTCATGACGCAATACCAAGTGCATCTTTAGCAAAGCCAATACAGATGTGTATACAACACATCTTGGAAGTGCTGGCAGCTGACTGATACTCCTTTGGAAGGTCTTGGCTATGCTGGAGATGTCTACATAATTCAGTACTGCCACATACTTGCATGGTTTCTGCACTTACCATCCAGCACTGTGTGGGAGCAGCATGGAATCCGGGACATGATTCTCCCCTCCTTTACAGGGATGTGCTGGGGTTTCTGAGCCACCCACCCTACTCCCAGCATGCTCCAACCTGGCCAGCATGCATTGAGCTGTGGCATTAGCCACCACTGTGCTTCATCTGTCCCCATCATGCTGTAGGATCCTCGTTTCTGCCACAACAGCATAGGGCTGTACCACACAGCCGCATCTCGGCAGCGGTGGCTCCCAGAGACTCATTTTCCATGAAGGCAAATTGCTACTTTCAGCCTTAGGAAATGGTGGCCAACTTGCCACGTTAAAGAGCTTGGTGCATCCAGCTTTGCCTTCATGCTAATTCAGAACGCATTCCCTAAATGGCACAAGTAGTCTGCAGAATTGCTGGGCAACCCCTCGGTGCACTTTTTGCCAACATTTATATTTATGCTCTTCTTTTAAAAACAGTTTTCACGGGACAGGACTCTTCCTTTCTGCCCATGTTTCTGCCTGCACCACTTCAAATGAGAATAAGTTTAGGCAAAGAGAGGAGTCCGTGCTTGTGGCAGGACCGCTGTGCATTAAGTGAGTTTATTTTGGTAGCGCTGTGTTCTGTCTCTAGTCACTGTCTTTTTACACATAATCAAAACACAAAGATTTATTATAGGGAACACTAAAAATATAGCTTGAAAAGAACAAAAATAAAACCACAAACTTGCTTTACAGCTGTGGCCTTAGGAATGCAACTGGATTCAGTCTGCAATGGGGAGTGGTAATGCTGTCAGGTTTCAAATGTGAGTTATCTGCACAGGCTTTCAGAAGCAAGCTCTGTAGCTCTTGGCATAGCCCTCAGAAAACGAAACGACTTACAAGATGTTTCACAGCAATGCAATGCACAGGCCATCAGATCTACTGGTCAGTCCCTAACAGTAGGTCAGCAATCGTCATATCTGCGTTGTCAAATTCTTCTTCAAAAGACTCAAAGCTTCTGGTGTATTTCTTGAAACTTAAAAAAAAAAAAAAAAAGAAAAAAGAAAAGAAAAGAAAAAAAGAAAACACAGAACAACCCTAAGGTTCCATTTCTGTTTCTTCATTTTAAATGCATATACAGTCCCAGTGGTTGTAGAAAAAAAAAAACAACAGTTTTAAGAAGGATAGTCCCTAACCAGTTCACACAAGAAAAAAACTTAAAAACTAACAAATGAACACCTTCAAAGCTGGTCTCATGATATTTTCAATGGCTGAAACCAGGCAGCATGACTGCATCATAGCACCATTGTTTCCTACAACAGCTCTACCTCCTAGCCAACAGAAAGTTCATTTCTTTTTGCTGTTGATGGACTGCTACAAATCTGACAATGAAGGGTCTGAAAAATGCTTTCCAGAAACATTTCAACCCATGATAACTGGTTGTCTGACAACCTCAAAACTTGTACATAAGGATCCCAGAAAAATATTTCCCAAAACAGAACAGACCTGCAAGTTCACAGCAAGAGCACCCTCTGTTTCCAAGTACAAGTGATATCTTTCTTGGCAATTACATACAGTGCAGGAATGCACTAATCAGTGCTTCCCTGTTCCTCATATTTGGATTTGCTGACCCAAATAAGTCACCTGGACACCATCTTAACCTGATCAGAGAATTTCAGCAAGCTGATTTTAGAAAAGACTCAAACATACACGTTCTTTATTGGTTAGCAAACATATTGAACAGCTATGTTACACAGTGGAAATCACTGCAAATCTCTTGCCACCTCACAATTAATCAATGTAAGCTGCACATCTAATTAACTTAGCCTCAACTTATAGCAACAGCCAGGTCTGACTGAAGCTTGCTGTGACTTTCTGTGTGTAGTAAGTAATATGCGCTGGGATGCTGGATTGCTCTGGCTTGGATGATTTTCCTAGATGAGACTCCTTATTGCTTTCTCAGCTTTATGCAATAGTGATGAAAAATCAAAAAGACAAAGGACTGACATTCCTAAACATATTCTGCATACAACCATTTGACCATTTAGAAGGAGAAAGGTATTTTTTTCTGCAATTTAGAGATTTGTGGATTATGAACAAAAGAGAACAGATCTTATTATGGAACTTTAAATTTATGAATGGCAACAGATAATAACTTCCAGAATTTAGTTTATTATCTCTGTATGTTGTAATAATCCATTCACATAATGAATGCCTATAAAGCAAGCATAGTGGAAGATGACGTGGGTTAAAGAAGGGATGCAACAGTTTTGGTCAGCTTTACACAATAAATCAACTTTTATCTCTTCTTTCTTTGTCTTGTGCTCTGCAACTGTGCCAAACCATTACATAATAAAAAAGTTCCATTAAGGTAGAAGTTGAAACCAAAGAGAAGCGAGGTTCAGAGGTATTTGGAACCTTTCTGTGCAGATGTGATAGCCTTATCTTCCAATCAATTTGTTCCCTTTGATACAGTACATTGGCTCAAAGAAGAGTTTTCATATACATACAACATACATTTCCATTTTTTAATAACTTTTTCAGAACATTCAGAAATTGTTGGTCTGGCTTTTTATGGATTCTTCCTGAAGATGATAATAAAACATTCATGAATTTGGCAGAGGACATTCCAAGTGTCCACACGTTCTGCTCAACATATGTAATACCTATACATCTTTTCTGTCTTCAAACTCTGGAGGGAGACATAGGCTCCACAAAACACAGGAGGAAATCCTGACTGGTTTGGATTAATTTGTTTCTTTGATTCGTCATGGTCAGCAGAAATAAATGCAACTCATTAAACACACTGGCCTTCCACACCCACCTAGTGTCATCAACTTCTGTTAGGAGTTATTTAAACTTGCATGGGAAGTTATTTGAATGGTGTCTATCCCTGGCCTTGCTCCTCTAGGCTCAGATGGGTCTTTATATGCAGTCTTAATATAGGAAGGGAAAATGTGCCTGTTTCTTGTGGGTACATGTGCAGAGAGCCAACTAAAAGCTCCAACTATGCATGATGGCACAGCGGTCACTTTACTCACCACTCTTCCCTGGGATGGCTGGACTGTTCAGCTAAGCAGCACTACACTTTTTAGCTAAGGAGTTAACATCCACAGAACACCCAGTGTATCTCAATTTCACTGTACATCTCCCTTTTCAGTTTCACAGAGAATGAAATGGGGCTCAAGCACTGCCCTCGCATTCATCCTGAAGGACTGCACAGTAAATACATAGCAGCTACTCCACTTCAGACTGTTAGGTTCCCCTAACTAAAGCATTAAGAAAGGAAACTGCTTTTCAATTTTGTTTATTTTTAAAGACAGCTTTGCCCTAAGGATTTGGCTAATGCATACAACGAATTTCCCTTCCACCTGTGAAGATTAACATAAGGCATGCCTGGAGATGGCCCAGTCCACCCACGTAGGCAAAGCAGGATCAGCTCTAGCAGGTTGCACAGGGCATGTCTATTCAAGTTTGGAATAGCTCAAAGAATGGAAACACTACTACCTCTCTGAGGAACCAGTGCAGCCAACCTCTCAGCATTAAATAAATAAATAAGATTTTTCTAATATTTAAACAGAATTTTCACAATTTTAATTTGTCCTACCACTAAACACTACTGGCTTTGGATCTGGCTTCTTCATGCCACTTCCCTAGCAATAAGATTCGCTCCAAGTCATCTGTGACTTATCATTTGATTGTCCACACATCAACCTTTTTCAGTTTCTTCACTGTGGCCTCAGAATTACTGAACATCCATATCATCAACTTTCCAGCATGAAATACCAGAGGCTTGGCTAACACTGAAATAAAGATTAATGTTTGTTTGTTTGTTTGTTCCCCAAAGTACCACATTGTCCCAACAACCCTTGAAGAATTTTTTTTCCATCTTCCCCATCGCAGAAAGGGACAGCTTTAGACATTTTTTTGAGCATGCTTACGTGTTGATATGAGGAGCACCTATCTTAAGCACAGTCTAACCACAATCTAACAATTCATTGTTCCCTCTCACACCACTATACCTAAAATGACAACTTCACACCCTTCTTTTTTGCTTGTTATTGACTGGGACTGATTGCATCCTAAGTTTTTCTAGCCACATAATCCTCTCAAAGATCTCCCTTTGCATACCTATTCAAGGACCAAACACCTAATAAGACAATCCTTGGACATAGCAAACAGACAATTCAGAGTTCATCTGCTTGGTAACCCTTCCGTCTTGCTGAGCACACAACACACATTGCAACTCGATAAAATGTCAGGTCATATAGCCAGAAACAAAACTGAATTAAAAGAAATTATTCTGTCCTCCTAATGGGCACTTAGAAGCCATTGTGAATAATCATTTGTGTGAGAGTTTGCTGGAAAAATCTGATAGCTAATGTGATCTGTTGCTAAATAAACATACGAGCTATGAGTAAGTATATAGGAAAGCTATGCAATTGCATCCTTGATTCTGGCAGAGGAACTATTGTACAGGTACACTTGGTTCTTATTTATATACTGTACAAAAATGTTGAAAAATTGGAGAGAACTCAGTCGCATGAATGAATTGAAAAAAAAAAAGGAAAATATGCCTTGAAGTGAGAGACTTCTGGTGCTCAATCTATTAGCTTAATGAAGAAAAGGTTAAAGGATAATTTATTAGTCTATAAGTATCTATTATCAAAGGGAATGAAAATTGATAATTGATGACTCTTCAATCTAGCTGACAAAGGCTTAACAAGATTCAATGGCTTGAAGTTCAAATTAGACAAATTAAGGTTCAGAACATGGTGCACTTCTTTTTTTATTTTTCCTTACAGAGAAAACAACCAATTAAAGTTTGCAGTGAATGCTCCACCATTGGAAATTTCTAAATCAAAATCATGTCAAAAAAGTCATAATATGTGTCTCAAAATAAGTCACAACTGCTGGACATCAAGCAGACTTTCAGGCTAGTTCCACAGGCATGTAGCTTGCAAAGGTCTCTTCTATTCATAACATCCTAGAGACTGTTTTGCTGCTTCAGAGTTATGCAGACCACATTTTTTAATTCCCTGAGCATATAATCCTATATCAGACTGCAATAAACGTTTCAAGATCTGGTTTGCCACCAGTCACAAGAATAGAGGAACAAAGGCAAAGAGCAGTATTTCCCAAAATGGCAACGCATGAGTGAAAGTGTGATACAAATCACTTTGGTTGCTAAACATTTTTATTGAATAGTTAAGAAGCAGAAGGCAAAGTTTAGACTCTTCTTTAGAATAAGTAGCTGGTAAAACCCTCCTGACACTAGATTATAGTCTCTGCTTTGGCGTAACAACTAAATAGTCATTACATTTCCCTACAGCCTACCTTTATGAGAAAAACATTCTCTGGGCACTGCAGCCTTCAACAATGGAATTGAGTATTACTGGCAGACAATATCACTTGAAATGTTAGCTGTATCAACCTCTATGATAAATGAAACAGTTATTAGTCTGCAGTGCCTCTTTTAACAGGAGTATGAAAAAAAAATCTTAGCTCCTAGGTTGGGAAAAAAAAAACCCTAGAAGGCAATATACCTCATCTAGATACAAAATATACATGAAAAATGGTTACAACCAGATTATTTACATTCTTTAGTCATTAGGGATAAAGAGGAGGCTTACTGACCCATCTTTCTAAGCAACAAATTGAAAATCCTCTGTGATAAAATCTCTCTGCATTGTGATTTCCAGTTCTGTCAGATACTCCAGAAAAATGGCGTTCACTTAGCGTATCTATCTACTCAGTGACTGATTTGTGGTCTTTGCAATTTAGATACTCAGCCTCTCTTTCAACTCCACATGTCTATTACATTAGCAACAAATTGTATTAAGTGAGCACGTGCTCAAGGAGACCAGAACTGCATCCTAGAAAGCCGGATGGCACAGGGAGATTATGTTTCTCTACCCAAATGTTTCAAATGAGAGGAAAGTTGAACTTGGGACCATTCCGGCTGGGATCTCTTGCTGTTGAATTTCACTGCTTCTGCACTGAGAAGCTCTGAAGTCAAGCTGGTCTCATTTACTCAATGCTATGTGGTGCAGGATCAGGGGAGAGGTTACTCCATGACTCAGGCTGTGAGTTACACAGAATATACATGCCAAATTCAGTGCTGTTCTGTCATAGCACTCGAGGAAAGAAGGCTGAAGCTTCCGGAAAGCATAGTACAGTAGAAGTAACATAAAAAGCCTCTATTTTAATAGAGAAAGATAAGAGCAGGGAGGATATCTGTACGTGCAACAAGTAAACTTGCTAACTTGATTAAGCCTATCTTATGCTGTTTACTGAATGCCACAGAAAATGCCACAGAACACACAGCCCTCATAACACGAAATTCTGCTAGGGCTCCTGCTTGAAATTTTCAGACAATTGTTTTCTTTTTTATAGCACAAACATGCAGCTTGTTTCTCAGAGTAAGCACCTTAGAAAGACAAAGCCATGAAACTGAACATCTAGGAAGTTCAATTCTTCTGACTCAATGTCTACATTATTACATCATCCCATTCAGCAGCAAGGTAATTGTAGATAATGTGAAGCAGATCGACTTCTGTAATCTTCTGAAAAGAAGAGGTTACCACACTCTGCATTTATCCTCAAGAATTTAGGAAGCTGTAACAGGGAAGAATATAATCAGCCTACATGCTGCCAACAATAAAATCAGAGGTCATTTAGGATATACGATGGTTAAAGCACATGTGCTACCAGATATCAGCTGACCAACCTATGGGAATGAACACTGTGAAAAACGTCAATGCGATGAGGGTGGGGGGAGGAGGGTCGTTAGTGCAAGATGCTTGGAACATCAAGATGCAATGAGCAAGACAGAGCTGCTGAAGAGAACACTCAGGGGATGCAGTATGAAGATCTCTGGACTGAGCAAAGTGTCGTGGTCAGGGAAGGATAATAAAAAGACTGGAACATACACCATCTGGTACAACAGAAGGGAGGATGGGAAACATCAACAGGGAGTTATATTTGCTAGGGAAAGCCAGACGGTGAAAGCATTGATTAAGATTATTTTGTTGATTAGGTGGTACTCTTTGATTTATGTGCTGGTGAAGAAGCAGCATTTACTGCACAAAGGCTGTGCCATGCAGGCAGCTGAAGTGGGATCAGACCCTTAGAACTTTACCATCTCCCCCATGGAGATGAGAGGGAGGGTCACACATAAGTGGGGCTCACTTGTGGATTCAGGAAGTGACACATTCCAGGGGAAAGACAAGGAGCTGTGAGGATCTGTGACACTGAAAAGACTCATCTCTTCCCGAAGCAGGGAAGTGGCATGTAGGAGGATATCAAGGCTCTGTGGGGAGAAAGCTACAACAGAAGAAATAAGCTGGAAAGTAACTGGTGGGGCAAAATATGCGTATACATACGCATATATATGTGTACCTCCATATAAATTTATACATACCCTCACATGCAAACTTCGGTGTATGCGTGTGTGTGTTATATATATATATATATGTGTTCACACCTATCCGAGGCCAAATCAACAAGCAATGTCCAGCTGTTGAGCTATATTGACACCAAACAATACACATTTCCTTTACACAGAGATCCAGGCTGCTCCTGGGACAGAAGGGGTGAGATTGGAAGCAGGCTCAGAGATCAATGACTCAGATTAGAGTCGTTGCCAGCTTCAAAAGTCCTCAGTGACAAAACACAGCAGGAACAGTGCAAAGGGTATAGGATAATACAGCTAATCGGATAAATTTAGTACCTACCTCGCTGAAAGGTGGAACCCCGTGTGGATAAAAAGCCAAGAAATAAGCCAGGGATTTAAGAGAGAGGACTTGCACAGCACAGTTATCGGTATAAATCGATCACTGAGTAAGATGGGGACAATGTGACATCAGCAGCAATGCACAGCCAGTGAATCAGCAGAGGGAAAAGGGCAGCAGGTGAGCAGCAGCACAGAAAAATATTAGGGTCAACAGGAATAAGTCGCTGGGAGTATTTTTGTTATAGAGAGGGATGAGCGGTAGGGTTTGCAAAAGCCCATTGGCACAGCACTCTCACACTGAAAACAATGAAAAAAACAACCCTGAACATCTGAATGCCAGCAAACCCTGGAGAAAAAGCGAACAAGTCCTTAGTTGCTGTTAAAGTACAAAGAGAAAACAAGAACACTTTACATGCTCAGCTCAGAGGGGGTTTTTCCCCTTAAGACATAGGATGTGTTTTTTACTACACCAAAACCACCATTTAAGGAAAATCTTGTTCTCCTGCAGGTAAAGTGCTGGAAAGTGAAAAAATGGCAGATTCACACAAATTGATCTACCAATAAACACACAAACATTCCTTCACAGCTTGCAGATTTCATCAGAAGATGCTGAGCAAGCTCCAGATAAGCTGAACACAGGTTAAGTCTAACATGGGTTACAAAGGGAGTGAAATCCACTAATGCCACAGCACAGACAGGTATAAATTCCCTTCCCATTCCCTTTGAACTATCTGATTGGGAACGGCCCTAAATATTACAAGTATTACATTCCACTATTCAATAAAGTTGCGCCGAATAGAATTATCACCTTGAAATTACAGGGTAAAACTCCCTATACAAAAACAGATTAAAGACAAATTAGACTGTGGGCCAGGTCACTATGATTGTTAATTAGTGATAATGGAAATACAATTAGCATAATGAGTTCCAATTACTGTATATGGAGAAATATGAGCATACTGCTTTCATAAATCTTGGTTCCAGGAAAAATAAAATGCATCTGGTTTAACAAAGCATGCCCTTCTCCTTTGCAAAAAAGCTTCCTGGTAAATATCTTTTTATGAAGCTAAACCTTTCTTTTGATGGGTTGTGATTTGGAGAAAAAAAAAAAAAAAAAAGAGAAAGCGACAGAATGGATTTACCCTGTCTGATAGCTAAACAGTTTTGTATTAGCTTGGCTTCTGTTTTAAGCTTCCTAGAAAATCTTACCATCTGTTTCCTCAATCCTGGGTTAAACAACAAAAGACAAAATCATTGACTATTATATCAAATGCACTTATTGTCTTTGAAATATCTTGGGATCCCCCCCCTTCTCTCTTTCTCCTGATAAGCTGTGGAATTGGAAAGCCAATTATATTCACGTATTCATACAATTCCAAATAGTTTTTCAAAATCTTCTGCAAAAAACAAGTTGATGAAAGACAACAGCTTTGCAAACAGCAACAGCAGCATGTCTGAGGGTTACTTCGTGAGGAATGCTTTTCTTTTTTCAGAGCCAACCACCATTTATTTCCACAGCAGTTTGACACCTGTGCTAGAGCAGGTACAATCGGGTTGGATTGAATGTATTACTCACGGATTTAGTTAAAAAAGGGGGGATTAGATGTATGAATTTATAATTGCAGAGCTAATGGAAACAAAGTTTTAGTAAAGCACTGCATACCCGCAAGCTTGACTCCAGAAAAACAAAAAAAAAACAACAACCCACAATCTGTTGTTAACCATCCTGGTACGAAGCTGCTTGCTGTTTCTATTTGTCAAAATTTATTGTAAGTTAACAATGGCAAGGACTCAAGAATAGAAGGAAGCCCAGCCACATGTGTTTAATTGCCCACCTGGCTGCTCTGAACCTCTAAGGCCTGAATTGAAGAACATTAAGGAAAAAGTATAAAAATGTAGTATTGGGAATGGGGAGTAGTAAGAAAAAGTGGACTGCCTGGCAGCAACAGGTCACTCTTACACCTGCTGAATTGCAGGCTAAGCAGTGTTTCCACTTGTGTTGTGTCAGCAGTGTGTTAATTACATGTGGCTGTAGATGAACTCACTTCTGTCACAACAGCCATGGTACTTCTATAGAGCAGAAGAAGAATCAATTCAGAATATATCAATTTTGTCAGACTCACATGGTAGTACCGTGACACCATGTAGCATCAGCGCAGCTTCAAAGGCTGATGAAACACATGGATTTGGCAAAACATACAAGGAGGAAGAGACAGGAGGTAAGGAGGTGCCCTGGCTACCTGCTGAACCTTGCAGAGCATGAAGACTTGTCCTGCTCATGGGACTGCTGCCTCATAAGCAGCTTCATAAGCTCTGCAGAGATGGTAAGATTCAACTTTTGTGATTTTAGCCCTCTAAAAATAATGGAGAGAAGAAAAAAAAGAACACCACAAAATGTCAAGATAGTGATGGCTCATATGAATGTCAGCACAATAGCATTTCTGTGCTTTCAGGTTGCTATTTTAAAGGCCTAGGAAAGTACACAGAACAAGTGAGTTAGAAGAACAGACTGACGGCTAAGAAAAGCGGACTGTGGAAGAAATAATGAGTGAACACATCACTAAAGATTGTATCTTGACACATATGCACAATGAGGCTGAATTCAGTGTGTACAGGCAATCATAATTCTCACATTACCTCACTTTGCAATCTTAGCAAAGGCCTTTAAGGGTTGTTGCGTGCTTGGTTATATTCATCTGTGAAATGAAGATATCTCAAACAAGATCACTCCGATAGGCACAGTATCTGAGCACAATGAGAGGCATTCTCAGTGATAACAAAGCTTACGAGATAAGTGGATGAGCCAGACAGAGAATGGAGGAGACGGAGGCACAGAGACAGAAATACCTTTCCTCTGAGCACACACAGGTGTTGGCACACAACCGGACCAGAAGCCTTGCCCAATGATGTGCCACGCGACAAAGGCAATTAAAAAAAACCTCATAGGGAGTATCTAAACAATTTTGCTTACTATGGGAAGACAATATTCTGCCCCTTTTCCTGAGCATGGTAACCCTTAGACGGAAGGGGAAGGTTCAGTGGGACAACGGACCCCGTGCCAGTTGGAGCTGTCGTACAGATAGCAGAGGAGTTATTTTGAATTTACAGCATCATCCCTCAGAGCGCAGGCATGTATTTCCACAAATGAATGATCTCAATCAGAAAACCAGTCCTGTGGCAAGGGATACATATGGCCATCACTCCCAAGAACAGCTGTCAAGCACTAGCCCTGCCCACTTCCCACTGTGCAACGTCCGTGGTTGCTCACTCAAGCGAATGACCTTATAAGCCCACACAGGTCCAATCTGAACTGAAAATTATCAGCAAAAACTTGTTTTCCTTAAGACTTTCAGCGTAGCAGGGAGAAATAATACACTTGGACTGCAAGTGAGTCTAAATGGCTTTTGTTACAGTTCTTTTGAGTATAAAATCTCTCTGTATGGAAATAAAAAAGCTCTTTGCAAAGACGAGTGCTAGACCCTCACCCTCTCTATCCAAAGCATGCTGTTCAATTTAGCATGTGCTTCACTGAATAAATAACACTCCCAGCCATGATGCTCTCCCTCCAATATGCTTAAGTATTGATAGATTGCACTGCTCTATTTTAAGTCTGCCTGGAACTTGTGACATTTGGCCAGTGATTTGGTAAATGAACGTGGAATATTTGACCCATGCAGCTGAGATTACACTTTATTTAGACCGAATGGACAAGATTCTTTGTTGTACGCAAAAAACCTGACAGATTCAGCTAACCTTTGCAACTCGTTCCCCAGGGTATTTAGCTATGAAGAAAGTCCCACTCCTCAATGAGTACTGAATCTCAAATCCCTTCAGCATATACACATGTAACTAGGTGCTCTACTGGAACCTGCATATACAGGGATTTGGCAACTAAAGGACCTTCTCCCAGACTGCTTTCTGATTTATGTAGACCTGCCATGGAGTGACTCATATAAGTGAAAGAAATCTGTTTAGGACTTAAAAGACATGAAACTTGACAGACATTCAAAGTAAGTCAGATTCAGCCATTTCATGTTTTATCTTTTCTTGTGCTATATCTCTAAAACAAGATTAGCTAACATGGTGAGGGGCCAGTGTGAGGGATAAGTGGGTACTGGATCTGGACACAGTCTCCTAGGAGGGGTCTGCTACCCCTAACCTCTGATTTGGTGCTTCAGCAATGTATTTTTCACTATGCTTTGATCTTGGCTGACATTTTTAACTTAGTAACGTTCTCCAAGACAATCTCAAGGCTGTAAAATTACATTACTCAATGCAAGAAATACTTCTCAGCAACTATCCTGCTTAGGGCTTTTGAGATACATTTCAGTATCTCAACAGGGTAATAATCGCAGTGCTATTTGTCAAACATAAATGGGAGCCAAGACATTGACAACTTGCCCTGTCTTGCCAACTACATGAATATAGGGAGTTTGCTGAGAAAATAATCTGTCCAACTCTTCACAATGTTCTCACTAAATATTCAGGGGACGTCCCACACTGATAAGAGGTGTCCAGTTAGTGTCAGGAAGACAGTTGCAAAAAAGTTTTGGATCGAGTCTTCAGGACAGTATTCCAGTGTGTTTTTCTCCTTTCTCCCACAGATACACACACATTGTCCTCCCAAGCCTACCACAACTACCAAGCAAACAATCAGAGACAATCCTTCTTCTGTCACAGGCAGCTTTTGCTTTTTTCCACTGAGACATCAGCGGTAGTTTTCTAGTAAACAATACATTTTAGCATGTTTAACCTCTCCTCATGCAACTTAAGGTCTGCTTAAGTTTTGCGCTGGAAATGCTGAACCCTGCCAGGCTATCCAATGCAGAAGGGCTGGCTGAGAGAAAGAGGCAGCCAGAAGAGCTGTGCACAGCAGACTACAGCAGCACAATTCTCAGCTACTGAGAGTCAAGGTTTCTAGCACATCATTAACTTAGGTATAGCAATCATCAGCAATATCTTCCATTTGTAATAATCCACCTGGGCCATAAATGGTCCATAATGCGGTTGAATTAGCACCCCATTCAGAAGCCTACTTCCTGAGTTTAGTACATTATATCTCACCATTAACAGTGTCTTCTGACTTGGTGGAGATTTTGTACTCAGTAGATCTTGGTGGTACCAGAAATAATTAAAGTGTTATAGATATTAGTTACAATTCACAATAAGTCGGTTGGTGCATTAAAATATCACAACTGAAGTCCAAACTGACTTACGCATTCTGTAGCGACATGGGAGATACGTCAAAGGAAAAGTTATTCTCACATTTCACTAGTTTCACTTACTTCATCCTCCCCACGAATTAGAAACATGCCGAGCAGAGGGTGCCTCCTGAAAGGAAACAGATAGTATGATCAACGCATATTCCAATTCCTATAAGTGCTATTTCCATATAAATACCTCAAAAATTCTTCACATAGACCTGCTTATCAGCTTTTTTAATAGAATAATGTTATATCACCACAGCATCTCTGTGTATATCTCTGTGTACAGACACACCCTGCTATGAAGTTCTCTTGAAAAAGCCAACAGAAAAGACAGTAGAAAAGACAGGAATCCTTGAGATTTACTGGCCCTGGATATAGCTTTGAGAAGTTGCCCTACTGGTATTGCAAGGATGCCGGCATGAACAAATTAGCAACAGCAAAACAATCACTTATGAGGTCTCAGCTACAAAATAAAGATTCCATTTCTCCTCTCCCTAGTCTTTTTATTTATTTGTTTGTTTATTTATTTATTTTTAAGCATTGCCTCTCCTTTGGAAGGGGATAGAAAGTGAAAAAAAAATCAGCTGCAGCAGCAAGAGTGAAAACATACTGACTTCCTATCCAGAGCAATTTCCCTTGGGGTGAATCTAGCACTGAACTCTATTGGGAAATGTAATTCTCTTCTCCAAGTGTCAGAATCTTACTCCACAACTCAGAGTTTTGGCTGCAATTTTTTTTTTTTCTTTTTTTTTTTTTCTGAATAATAGAGCATATTTTTTACATCACAAATATTGTTTATGTCTGTGGAACAGCCTTTTTATGTTTTGTTTTTCTGATGTTGCGGATGAACATCAAACATCATAATGAAAGAAGCCATCCATGAGGTGCATGGCACCATAGATAGATTATGTAAATATTTTAATAATCTACCAAGCAAATAACAAATTTAAGAGAGGTACAATTATCTTTAAATCCCGCACATTGTAATTGTTTGCTTTTAATCTTTTACATAACCTTATTAAAAATGTCGAGATGGATACATTCTCCCACTGAATCTGACAAACATCTGGTTTACAATAGAGTCATGAGATGAAATTCCATCCAGAATCACATTTGCTCTTCACTGTGTTTTCTCCCACTATCATTCATAACACAGAACTTCTGTGTTTTGTCTGGGATATAAGACAGTGCAACGATATGTTTTTATTAGGAATAATGCACAGCTCTCTCCCTTATATAATTTAAATCTGCTATCTATGGGTAGGTATAGTCAAATATATTGATAGTCTCCCTCGTGGGTTCTGCTGACACTTGGGTTTAATTGTAGTGAACTTTGAATTCCTATCTTAAGGTCAGTTATTAACTATTGATGGATTCTCCTTTTCTCCATTTAATGCTAAAGTATTCATACTAACCAAGATGAATGGGAATGCTGAAGAAATTTTTCAAAGCCATGGCTGTGCATGATACCCTTACACTCTTCCTATGTGACAAACAGAAAGCCCTTTTCTAAAGGTGGTGATTACTCATGTTCAGACTGGAAAAGAAAACACAACACAACACTGTGCTGTTGACTCCTCGCCACTTTTTCTTCTCCCAGTGTTATCTCCCTAGAAACAAAAGGTCTCATATGCCGCCGATTAGGAGAAAATAAATAAAATTTCCTCAGGCACAACCTTGGATACCAACCTTGAAACCAAATGGGGTCAGACTGCAGAGGAGCAGCACCGCACAGCACCCAGCCCCGCTGACAAACAACTCTGCTCCTTTGGGTTTCCCAGAAGGAAAAAAGAGTGCCCCTCGGAGATTTATAAACACATACATAATAAATGGGAGGCTGAAGTTTAAACTGTTATGAAGCATTCTCTACTCCGCTTCCGAAGTCCTCTGTGATTTAAAGAGCTGACATTTACTGTGTGCAGGCCT
Source organism: Meleagris gallopavo (assembly GCF_905368555.1). Classification (NCBI taxonomy): domain Eukaryota; kingdom Metazoa; phylum Chordata; class Aves; order Galliformes; family Phasianidae; genus Meleagris; species Meleagris gallopavo. The sequence goes on along the minus strand of NC_139405.1, from coordinate 6,591,865 downwards.
ATTATTCAGAATGACTGTTTGTGTATAGACAATATTTTAAAATGGCTTGCTGTAGATGAAAAATTCTTATTAAGTCAGAAAAACAGTTTAAGTAGGTAACACTCTCCCAGTTTAGACTGCTATAAGTCTTACTGACCTGCTGTAGGAAAGGCACGGGGATGGGAGAGCTGAGCCTTCAGGGCACCCAGATAGCCCGTGACACCAGAGAAGGCCATGGTCACCTTCCAGTCTCCTCTGAAATGATGAGGGCTGTGGCCACAGATTAGCATTTAAACCTTCTTCTGTCACACGAGCTTTGACAAGTATTGGATCTACAAAAATATTTGTCCCCACTGAAGCCACTAGGGCAACTTATACTGATGTCCTCTGTGGTCCTTAAGGTATTTTGGTAGTGAATATTTGGCAGCAGCCAGCCAAGCAGTGTCCTGAGACCTGCCAGGTCAATATATCCCTCACTATGCCAATGGGTTTACCATCCCCAGTCTTCTCCAACCTGCTGCTTTCCAGTCACCCTGGCAATCAAGTAGGACGCATCTCTGAACTATCTTCCCTGCATAGAGTCTGCTGCTGCAAGGCCCTGGAGTTGGATGGGAATCACTGGAAATTGTTCAAAAAACAAAATACCCAAAAAAAAAATCTAAAACACCACCACACAACTGGATGACCAGAATTGAAGCATACACAGAGTGCTTTGATTTTACACTGTAATAATTAAAAAACACTCCTAGCAGACCTAATAACTTGGTTTTGTACAACATACCAGTGGATTTCAATGTACCTTACAGAGCACATTCACACACACACACATTTCTCTTTGGTCAGCCCACTACTTGCATACCATCCATACCTGAAAATATCTCTTTTTTAATATGCATTTTTTTCAGGTATTTTTATCACACAGAATGTCACAGATAACAGAAACAACAAAAACAGTGATATCTGAATGTATGCTATCGATAGGACTGGATATATTTCTCTAGGATGCAAATTCTTCTATGCAAAAGATCCCATGCATACTATTTTACTGTCACTATATTTGATCATAATACCCAATTCAGAGACTAGTTCATACATAATATATGGATCTGGCTAAATACATCTAGGCACATTTTTCAAAGTGGTATATATTGATCTGGTATAAAAAAATATCCTTATTGAAGCCTATCCACTAAGATCTACACTTTATGCCTTCCATGAGATTTGAGTGTAGATTTAAACAGGAGATTTTAAAAAGGGGACTTTGAATCTGAACTTTACAGTCGGACTTCTGTGGTCTGATTTTGTAGACGTGGCAAGTACTGCCATTGTCCACTGATATCAACTGAAAGAAAAAGATACCACACTTACAGAAAAGCAGAGCAGAATAGACCACAGCAAGCACGATGCACATATGTAGCGTGCACGCTCAGGCACTTGAATGCTTTACGTCAAGCAGCAACTCTACTGCCTATGTCACCCAGGCTTCAAGCCTTACATGTTCTGGCCCAGTTTATCCAGCATTCTCTTGGCCAACTCCCTGGAAAGTACCAAGTATTTTCATAGGCTGTGGCCCATTCCACATCATCATCATCTTAGTTTTGAAGACAAAAACTCTTAACAAAGTGGGCAGCTTTGCAGCCAAGAGCCTCAATGCTACAGAATAGCCTTTGATATTTAATTCCTAACGCACATATATATAGCTAAAGAGCTTGGTTGCTCTTAGACACAACAGGAAGACCTACAGGAAAAGCAACATTATAATTAGAGAGCTTCTGGCAACCAATTTAATCCTCTCTTTTCTTGGATCTCTTGTATTGAAGAATAAAAGTTGCAATGAAAACCCAAAACTACCATTTTTACAGAGCAACTACAGAAAAATTCTAAACAAAGGAAAAAGGAAAAAAAAATCACAGCCAAACTGTTACTCCTAATCTACTTTTCTGTGAAGGGGATGAAATGACTAATCACCAGCAGCTGATCAAGAAGCAATTTAATCTCAGCTGAGGCCTGTGAAAAGTCAGCAGAGACAAAGAGCAAAGAAAAGCAGACAAATGTTAAAAGATTTATTCTTCCATCCAAGGATTTCAGATTGGAAATGGAAAAATATTTTCTTTCTTCTCTTTATAAATCACACACTTTGATATGCACTATTTTTAAATACTGCTTATGAAATATTAATACTTCAAAACAGATTTAACAGGTCTTAGGAGTTTCTACTGAATAGATAATTTATGAGAACTTCCGGCTTCTTTAGTTTTATTAAAAGTGTGGAATGGAATATAATATTATTTTTGTATCAAAAAACAGTGTATTACCCAACCATTGGCAGCCATTCCTGTAAAATACGTAGCTCTTAATCATCTGGCTTAGGCATTTTTCCTATTTGTGAAGTTTGCATCTTACTTTTTTTTTTTTTTAGTCCAGTTAAACCAGTTTCATTCAAAACACAACACTGCACATGTAATTTGGACTTTCTTATTGATCTCTTCAAAGGCATTTCTTTTTGTAAAAAGAAGGAGAATGCACATAATGTATGGTTCCTCAAGCAAAGATTCCCTTTAAGATCAGAGAAGGGAGTTTTTATTAAAAACAAAATGTTGAAGGGCAGGAAACAAGCAAGACCATCTTTGTCTTCACATCTGCCCCATCCGAGGTGTAAGCACTGCATTAAGAGAACCCTTTTTTTGCTCAGTAACTGTCCCCTTCTTTCAGGCCAGCACATTTACTTTGTAGTGCAATTTTCCTCCCAAACTCAGTCAGGTGGGTTTTCCTAGCAGACCACTTGCAAGATTTTCCCCACCCCAGGTCTGATCTATCCCGATGTGCGGGGCTGCAGCATGCAACAAAGCGAAGCCACTCACTCAAGTTTTAGCATAACTTCTTGTGGTTTTTTTTGGAGTTTTTCTGGGAGCATTTTATATCTTTGATTTCTTTACTACTCCATTTTTGTTGTTCCTTCAATTTTTCCACACATGGATCTGATACGTAATAGAGAAATCTTCCTTATGTTTTAAATATCAATAATAACAATAAGCTAATATATTCCTAGCTCCTTCCTAGGATCTCTGAAGCCAATGGAAATAGTGCTTGTCACTCCAGAGAAAGGAGGATCAGGCCTCAGCTTTTTGCAGCACTGAAAGTGAATAGCAAAGCTCCTAATGACTTCATTGGGACTTGGATTTAGCCCTGGCAGGAAACACAGCCATAAAATCATAAATTCAATAAGATGAAATTCCAAGTGAGTATATTTGGTAGAAGGTGAGGACTGGAAATGTGCAGAGAGGAAAAAGTCCAAAACCAACTGTCTACAGCTGTTAAAAAATGAGCTGGTGTCATGCTGGTAACCCTTTAAAATAATGGTCTAATCATTATTAATTCCTTCGATATTTAATGCAATAACATTAATCACGATGAACTCATTTGGTATTAATGTGAATGTCAGGCATACCACTCCACATATACGCACATCATTTTGGGATTAGTTTTGCACTATATAATTTTCTTTGTATCTCTCATAAAGAGCTGAGGATGGTTGTTTTGTGACTTTAGACACAGTGCTACTTACACACAACGGTGCTTTCCATTTCCAGAGTTTGACAGCACCCACAAATGCCTGGTCTTCTCGGGTTACCAGTTCAGTATCTAGAGATGAGATGAAGAGAAGCCATTGGCAAAGATACATGAAAATGGGATGATTTTGCTCTTAGTTGCCTTTTCCCAGATGCTAACAAGTGCAACATACACAAACCCAGAGAGACCCACTGCTGATGGAAAGTGACATTGTAATACAGAAGCTAACTAACAGTAACAGAGGATTTGGACCACTGACAAATTTTCTTAGTCAAGAATAACACCAGTACAGCTTGGTGGTTTGCAATAACCAGATAAAGAAAGTCTGATGGCATCACCTAGATGACGCTTCCAGAGAAAGAACCTTCTGGGATGCCTACTAGCAGCACCTAAGATGTGCAAAAAGCACTAGGATGATGCTTCCTTGGTAGACATGCACTAAGATAATGATATCAAATCACTGGATGTGGAAGAAATGGCTTCTCTTGGGATCATAACTGAAGCAAAAAACGGTGTACTGAAAATCCACATAATCAGGAAGCCATCACTGAACCTTCTTAATTTCTAGCTAACATATACTTTAACTCATGTCTGAATTTCTGTTGTTTTGTGCTGGTTTAAGTCATACAAATGCCACATTACAGCCTTCTCACCCACTCCCAATGAATATATCCCTTTGCTGCCTTTCGCTTCTTTCTGAATAGCTCGGCATGCCGTTAGTTAAAATTCATTCTTTTAAAGCACAATATCCATTTAGCTCCTATCCTCTGAACTTTATTCATTTATTATTAACACTGAAAGCCAAAGTGCATGAGAGAAGTTCAGTCCTATCGGCGTTTCGGATGAAAGTAATGTCTCGGTATATTAGCAGTACACAGCACTATCATACATAAAATGCTGCCCAGTCCTTCAACAAAGCAGCCGTATCCTGGTGCCTAATAGGATCACTTACTTCAAATGTGACACCACCTTCTTTGAAATATTTGTTTAGATTTCATAAACATATGAAGCTTCTCAAACTCAAACAAAACCTCCAGCCTCCAGTCCAAGCTCTGATTCTAAAGAGCTTTCCGTTCAATAAATCAGAGTCTGAATCCAGCATTTCTTTTTTTTTTTCCTCCTCTGGCTTGCTTTTTTTTTTTTTTTTTTTGGATAAAAATAAATGTCATCTGGTTTTGACTGCAGATAATGAATCATATTAAGAATTTTAAAAGCACTATTCTCTTTTTTGAGACCTAATTTCAGACCTATTAACACTTTAATATGAAACAGAAGCCCATCATTTCATTAGAAAAAGAATAAGGCCCCTCTTGTACCATATGTTGTTTCTTCCTTTATAAAAAACCCTTTTGAAATCCTAGATTGGGCTGCATCAGAGCAGAATGTAGATCTGGCACAAAGACAATGCATAGGTGAGCAGGCGTTGCATCAGAGAGATTAAATATTTCAAGCAATATTACAGGTTTCCGGCAAACTCTCCTTCACATTCCTTACTAAAATAAATGATCCAGCTTAAAAATAATGTACCATTGCAACATAAAAAAAAAACCCTCCTGGTTGGGGCGACCCAAAGCACGTAAATGCTCGCATGTCCTCTCTACAAACTTGACTACCATTGCCACAAGGACAAACAGCTGCTTCTTCGCAAGTGCTTTTTGGCACGTTGCGTATTTATGAAATAAGTGAAAGAAAATCATAGCTGCTCCTTTTCAATATTTACATTTTAAAAATGAGAATGCCTTTAAAACACACAGAACGTGAATGCAAGAGCTGGTGTGATAGCAGAGAACCTTATTGCACATAATTAACAGACACATAATGTCTGGTTACTAGTAATTTCCTTCTAGCTGAGTAAGGAAATAATTTAATCATGTTGATCAAATGAATCCCATGAGCCCAGCGTAACATTATGCTTTTTTTTTTCCCTCTCTAAATCTGCATTAGCTGATAAGAGTCTAGTTGGTGAAATCACAGAACCCAACCTTGTTTAGGTATCCTTAATAATACCTAAAATATGGGTATGATTTTAGTAATTGGTTTCATCGAGCATTTCAGTGGAATATTTTCTAATTGCTAGTGCTGACTGCAAAGGAAAAGAGCAGGGAGGAGGAAGAAAGAAATAACTTGGCATCTTCATTATTCAGAACAGAAGCAAAATGGTTTTTTGAAATTGCATAGACCCTGTTTTTCCCTGTTACAGCAAGGAAGGTACTTCTATAAAGACCAGCCAAAACAGTTATACCCTTTAAATACACGGGTGTTGAAGAGCTAACAGTAAATTACAACTACTCTCCACCCGTCAACCCCAAAAATGTACCCAAGCGCACCTCAGAAATAGGTAGAATTTCCTTTTTTTCCCCTTCTCACTGTCATCTTATTTCATAATACATCATTTGCCGTGTCATTCCAGGGTTTCACAGCAAAGCCCTTTGTGGGATTCTGCTATTGTTCTCTTTGAACTACTTAGAAAAAGCACTGAACTACCTTCTGTGCTATCTCAGGTAGTTTCCTATAATGAGGTGATATAATTTAACACTTACCATAATACATTTTATCCACCTATTGTTTGCTAAATAATTCCTGCAATAACACTTTTATTCTTTCCATAATTCTTTAGGGTAATGCTGGAGGAATAATATTTTTACAGCGGTGATTGATGTAGGATTCTCCAGCGTGAATAGACCCCATGAACACAGGTTATTGATAAGCATAAAAAAAGCTGTATGAAAAGAATATCAGGGATCAAAGGGTTAATACCATTTTATGAGGTTGTAAAAATCTACCTCAAGAATCTTGTGTTAGCAATATTCTTTGTGTAAGATGTATGTTATTAAAACAAGTAGCAGCATCTGAATTAAAGTGACAGTATGATGGATGACTAGTGAAGTGGAATCAGAGTCGTTTGCAGCATTTTGGGCTAGATGTGGGAATTCTGCCTCAGAGGTAGGGCGCTTGGCAGACACATTGATTCCAGGCTGACGCATGTTCATAAATATGCCCCTAGAGAGGTGTGGCCTAGCAGAATTTACAAAATTATGTTCATGAATTATTTAACATTTATTTATGGATGCTATATTTAAACAGCATTTGCAAAGGCGAATGGACCGTAGCGTACATAGTGATCTTTAGATAATGCAAATTCTGCACAAGACAGAGACGGTTTGCATACTTCACGGAGAGGCTAAGTCCATCAGAACTAAGTAAGTGATATGTCAGTGTTGTGGCATTATACCCTGCTGCCTGCCGCTCCCCAGGGAGATCGAAGATTCCTGGAAATACCTGACAGGTTGGCAGTTACGACCTCTGCAAAAGAGAGCTCCTCTGACAGAGCTGCTACAGCGGTGGAGGAGACTCCTCCTTTAAAGAAAGGCTCCAGAATTGCTCCTGCAGCCACCACGCCTGAGGTCCTGCTCACAAAACAGGCTGCGAGCAAACCGAAATTCCAGCCCACGCATTCAGCTGCCGCACGGCTCTACTGCTCTTAGTATCAGACCCTGCTCTAACCATAAAGCCAGAGGTGCAAAATAAAGCCCTTCTGAGCACAAAACTCAAAAGTGAAGCTGCACAGGAAAACCCCAGCCTCATTCTGTTGTGCATGTGTTTAATTCACAACCCGTTATTACGCGATTTAGGTCTTTCTCAATGAATACCACAGATTTCTCTCTGCTCGATCCGCACAAACAACTCAGTGCACCTGGAGAGCACAAGACGAATCCATACTGCACAGTGAAATGCAGCCATAGCAAATATAAAAGAGAAATGTTTGAAATGAAACAGAATCCCATGGTAAAAGCAGTGTATCTTGTTCTGGAAGGGATTACCCCTGAAAGAAAGGAAATCTTTCATTTAGCACTACACTGATAGTTTGCAGTTTAACCTCTATTTACACTCCGTTATATTCTCCCTGTGTCATTTCTTGATCACGTAATTTTTACACTTAATTCTCACTGTAGGATATATAAACAACGGTGTCATGTGGAAAATCTGCTTTTTGTTTGTTTATTTGTTTGTTTTCTTTCTTATCCCAAGCAGTTGGTTTATAAGGCTATGTTTCTGCAGAAAGCAGGGAGAGATACACACCATGGTATGAGGTGTGTATCTCTCCTTGCTTTCTGCAGAAGCATGGACCAGAGGCATGAACCAGAGATGAACCAGGCAATGAAATGGTGCCTAGTGTCCTGAAGAGGCACTTCTTAGGTGCTGGTATGTATCAAAGATGAATGAACAAAGCAAGCATCCTCCTTCCTGCACCCTCACAGAGAAGTATGTAGTCTCTCTGAAGCTTTCATATCCTGTCAACACAAAGCATAGAGCTCAGGTCACATGGAAGGAAAAGCTCTTTGTGGCCGCAGCAACTTTTGTTCCACCAGTAGAAGCTATCTTGCTGTGTCTCTCCTCAGTACCTTGCAATCTCTAAAGCATGTAGCTTTCTAATCCTCATATAAGAGGCTGGAGCATCATTATCTCACATTTTGAGAACTGGGGTGGAGTAAAACTACACAAGAAATTATATTCAGCCTCTGAGAGAGAGAGTGGAGACAGTTTCTCATGGCATCTATTTCCCCAACCCCTTATTTTCCTGATTATCTGCTTAATTGCAGGGGTCTTAGGCCTGGTGCTCGGAAAAATGAAATGCTCAGGTGCTCTTCCAGGGTTGAATTCAAGCATGTTTCCAGTGTCTATGCTCTGACCCATCCCACCTCCCAAAACAATAACAACAAAACCAAGACAGACAGAAGGGTCCAAGAAGCTAATTCAAACCCCAACATGTCTTGCTTTAGAGTCACATGGTCACATCCTAAATTCAAGACTTGCTGCACACAAATTATAAGTAAGGGATGAAAAGACGTTTGGGAGGTCATCCTGATCAAGGGCCACCCTGAAGAGAGATCACCTTTATCCAACCCTTCCATAAAAATTATCTCTGCCTGAAATTCCTCAGCCTTCTGAAATCCTTAGCAGTCCATATTCTCAGGCTGTGCTCTTCAACTTAATCTTATTTACTCCACTTCTAATTTCTTCTTTCTTACGTCATAGGCACAGTGAGTAAAAGATTCCCCCTTCTCTGTGTAGCTTCCCTTTATAGATCTGTTGCTCATGGACCATGCCCCCTAACACTTCCAGTCTGTTCTTGAGGCCACATTCAGCAAACCTCCAAACAGCCTCCTTGCTCCCTTTATAACCTCACTTCTGGGGCACAGTTTTCTCCTCACTGCACCCAACAGAGAGCATACCAACACAGATGAAGTCTAACCAAGGCGTCATAAAAGAGATGAATGTTCTTTGCTATCTCAGATGCATGACATCTTCCCCATCCTCAATATATTAGCTTTTTCCTCCCAAAGTGTGTTCAACTTCCCATTTGCTGAAGTCCTTTCAGATTCTTTCCTGTAACAAAATGCATTCCCTGGCTTGTATTTGCCAAAATATTCAATTCCACCTATGGTCAGAGCTTGACATTTGGTCTCACTGATTGCACCCTTTCCACTTCAAGCCATTCCTACCACTTGCAAAGACCATTTTGAATTCTAATCTCATCCAGCAACCTGCCTGCAGACTTGTCCAGGTTGGTATCATTTGCAAATTTATTAAGTTTAATATCCATTTCACTATCCAAATCCTTAATGCAAATGGTTAAAGCATCCTGGAAAGAACTCGGTACATCCTTCCAGGCTGACAATGAGTAGTTATTTTTCTAACTTTCTTTGCATCCACGTGAAAGTGGTTTCCTCTAAAATGGATTACTTATTGGAATATTTCACAATATATACATTTTTAAATCTCTCTTAAATTTTGGGATAAAGGTTGACTAAAAATTGGCTTAGCTGAGTTAATGGGCATCCGGTACATCTTTTCCCAGAAGAAATGGAAGAATAAGAGAAAACAAGAAGAAAGAAAATCAGCATCATATTCAGTACTACCTTATGCTTTTGTTTCACATCCAGCACAGATGAAATCCATGTGTCTCAGATCTACGGTTTCAAGTTATGGCAGAGATAGTCTGCCCTTTGATGCTATGAAACTTCATGTTTCTTTGCAGAAGGGATTCCCTTCCTTCCACTCAATCATCCCTAGCATCACTTTTCACTCATTCTTAGTGGAAACAGAGAAAAGAAGCAACACTCATGACTACTCATGGTCCTCAAACAGGGAGACACAGCCCCACCGCCAGCTGCCTCTGTGGCTGTGAGTCTCGCAAGCAAACAGAATCTAAGCCTCTACCAGAGTGCTCCAGCCCTGCCTCCTCCTGCCTGGAGGTAAATTCTTTTCAGTGGACAAGGACATTCACCTTCTTTCACTGGGAAGAGCAAGTTGGCAAACTACCCATCCAAAAACCTCAATATGAAATAGGGAAACATTTGTCTCCTGAAGGGAATGCTTCAGACAACGCTTTTCTCTGCTGCATAAGAAACATATGTTTCTATTGAGGATTACACCACAATTTTCTCCAATTACCTTACTTTGGGAATTGATGCATCAAATGTGAAACACTTTCCCATCAGAGACTTTGGAAACTGTACAGTTTTTCCTTGTGTTCCATTAAGGTTTCATTTTAATGTTGTGCAATTTTTCAGCTGCCAAAGGTGGTGTTAAGACAAAAACAAAACCAAACAAACAATGTTCTGCATGTAACTTGCTTGCATCAACACAAAGGATTCATCAGCCATAATCTTGTTATTCAGACTAATTGTGCAGTATCAAGCAGCTCTCTTGGCAGCAAACCCGAGCTTAACATTTGGGTTTGGGTTTCTAGCTTTCAAGTCTTGCTTAAAATATATTAATTTATGATTTTGTTTCTTTTTAAGCAAGACAAACTGCTCACTCCATTCTCTACGTACACTTCTTTAATAAGTACAGTATTCTCCAGTTCCCCAGTGACCCTCTTACAACAGGCAGCTCCAAATCTCAACTTTCCCAAAGTTTTGGGATCCTTCAATGTGACCAGTCCAAGCTTAGTTCTCTGACTGAAAGTTATTAGAGGTAATCTATTTTGATTTTCCAGCATATTTTTCCTCTGCTGTATCTCCTATTCATCTGGAAGCAACTCCTATTTCCCTTCTAATTGATGAGGTGAACTGGTATGAATGAGCTTATGATTTCTTCTCTTTGCTTGAGTGGCAGAAAAGTAAATGGAAAAATTGTCTCTGAAGTTTAAATGAAAGATTTGGCTTTTGCAATAGTGAAATTACTGGCGCTCACTGGATTTCTCTTCAATGTTTCATGCCAAGGAAATAAACCATGAATGACTGGGGTAGGAGAATTTCTGTTATCAGATAAATCATCACTAACGCAAGTTCTCTGTTTTTTTTTTTTTTCCTCAGCAAGGTTTGAATTTTCCATTCTTTTCACTTTTAGTTTCCTGACAAGAAATGTCTTTGAGCTTGAATACTCAGACCTGGTGTGAGAGGAGCATTTCAAAAACTTCTCCCCTTCTTTAAGATCTCTGTCTTTCTGCAATGGTTGGAGTGCTTTCTCCAGTTTCCAAGTACATAGAGTCCATCGAGTGTGGTCTCTGGTAGATTAGAAATGTTACTCCAGGAACTCAGAGAGATTATCTTAACTTTTAAACACGACATGTACAGATGTAAATGTTTAAACTCGAAACTCTGATTTAATCTTTTTAGGTTTTGTGTTTGTTTGTTTTGTTTTATTTATTTATTTATTTATTTATAGAAAGTATTTGGTACGTTCCTGTTCATCGAATGCTTTTACATTTGAAAGAAAGTGGAGAATTTCCAGTAAAATAAATCCAGCAGAATTAAAGCGGGAATCTGCCCTGCCTGATTGTAGCAAGAAAAATGGAAAAAAATAAAACAAAACAACCCAACCCTCTAATATGCTAAGAAGGGATGAATTTGTGACAGTTTAAACCATGCAGTATTCAGAAATACCAAAATATTAATAATGAATATAAGACCTGACATCTCAAGTCAAGAGATACGGAAGTGCTGTGTAACCTATCAGACAAATCTGTATTTCTTACTAATGTGCATTACACCTTTGCAAGCCGTAGAGATAAATCAGGTCACATGTGCCTGGTGCTGCTTTAGCCCTGCATAACTTTTGCACTTTTCTGATGTAACTCCAGGCTTTAGAAAGCAAGGTCACTGAGTCCAACTACTTCCCTCACTGGAAGCCCAATAAAAATGCCATGTCCTTGCAAAGTGCACTCAGATTCACCTTTAGGATGCTACAATTTGACATTCAGATTCAGTTTCGACAATACAAGGACTTCTGCGCAGGAGACTGAAGACAGTAGGCACACACACGTATTGAAACGTTCTCAGTCCTTTTTCACTGTAGTGGAATTTTCAATGCCAGCTTCCTTTATAACACAGAGGAGTTCGATAAACACACAAAAAAAATGGGTCACAAAGAAACTGGGTTGCAAAGATAACTGCATTTAAGGCTCTGAAGCCTCTGGAGAGATACAGAAAGAAGAGAAACCATTCTTCTCTGTAATTTCACTTTTTTTTTTTTTTTTTTTTTCAATCCCAGAAAGACTGAGCTGCTAGATGTTGCAGCCGAGGGGTATTGTGAACTACAGCATGCATTAGAGATACAAACTAAAGCTCATTATAAGTGACACAGGAGTACTGCAACTAATAGAAATATCCTGGTTGAATTCCAGGGTATTTGGACCAGGTGTTATGAAAGAAATCCCAGCCTCAGCGTCGTCAGTGGCAAAGCACCTTTCAACATTACAGAATCCATGAACTCACCAAATATGTGTTATTTTTTCACTTTCCTTCTCTCGGCCTGCTTCATTTATCACTTTATTTATTCTATTGGATTTATTGTCCTCTGACCCTTCGCTGTACTTGGAGGCACAGTTTCTCCTAAACAGTATCCAAGCTCAATAATGGTCAAGACTGAGGTGAACTTTTGAACTCACAGGGGTCGAACAGGTTCAAAATTAAACAGGAACAAAAAAAACAGTTCAGTTCAAGTTATTATCTTCCTGCATTCCCCTTCTGATTTTATTCCCTAGGCGATTAAATGCGCAGATTTAACCATGTGCAAAAACATTTACCAGCACAAGCCCGGTGCCGTAATCTGTAAGCATGAATGCAATTGGTGTTGGCATCAAGTCTGATACTTGATTTTGATATTAGAAAACAAAATAATAAGAAGAAAAAGCCTGGCCAAACTTGAGTATTTTGGATCTTTGCAACTAATGCAGGCTGCTACTGTAGAGCCATAAAGTACTGATCTACTATTGTAAAACAAGCACAGCTCTGGCAGAGAGGCAAGTTCTCATGTAGGCTTATCTCTTTGACCGCAAACTGCAGAAGCAGATTGAAAGAGAAGACTGAGCAAGGAGAAGCCATAGGGAAAAAGAAGTCTGGTGAGTCTGGTGTTTGCAAAGTCTTTGTGAGTTCCCAGGACACTTCGTTGGCCAAACCCCTGTGCCACTTGAGATGAGTCCTAGGTACTGATGGACAAATTCCACGGAGGATTTTTGGTGCTCTGTTATTAACATTGCTTCATGTCCAGTTAATTCCAGCCCGCACCCCGAGGAATGGAAGTGGAGAGGGAGGTGCTGTTGTCTTCTCCTGGTAGCAGATGACAGGTGATGACTGAAGAGCTGTGCCAGGGAAGGTTCAGGCTGGACATGAGGAACAATTTGTTTCCCATGAGGGGAAACACCAGAACAGGAATCCTATCGAGATGCCTGAGGTACCTGCCAGTGCTCAAGAGACGATGCTCTCAGTAATAACCTTTACTTTTGATTAGCCCTAAAGGGGACAGTCTGTTGGACTCAATGATCTTTCAAAGTCCCTTCCAACTGAACTGTTCTGTTTTAACAGCACTCTCTCTATTTGTTAATCTCCTAACTTGTGCTGCCTTCAGGAGAAGAAGCAAGGTATTTCTTCTTTCAGATGAAACAGTCTCTATCCTTGAAAACCTGATAATACTTCGCAGTAAGGATATCAGAGATACCCTTCTATTATCCACCAGCACCTCAGATCTTTGTCAATCTTGATTTACCATCTCTCTCATCCCTCTGACATTTACAGTGATGCTCAGTGATGAATTTGGCCCAGCTTCTCTGCAATCCTCATAATGAACATCAATTTTTAAGCTCACCTTGTTGGCTGACAGTGACACTAATATCACTCCAACTTTTGTCACTGACTTCATCAGTTAAAATGTATGGTCTGAGAAGGGCCCCTTTGCTTAAAATAAGAAAAAAAAAAAAAGGAATTTCAGTGGTCCTGCTAGTTGTAAAGAAACAACACGCAGGCATTACCAGCAGAGTAATGATAATGATTATGGTGAATTTAAAGGTAAAAGAATGGGATGGTTCTGCAGGCAAACTGGGACACTGAAGCTGTAGATCTGAAGCCTCGCATGTCCTCACCCAAGGTGCAAATTTTGCTGTCATCTATAAATCAAGCAGTTTATGAGGCTGCAATATTTACACTCTAATTAAAAAATCATAAAGCCAGATCCCTTCAGTTTGTAAAAAGAAGAACACTGGATCTGCTACTGAAACGTAGTGTTAATCAGTAACTCCTAATGATCTGCTCCACAGCCTTAGAGGTTACATGCTTATTCAGTTTAACATAACAAAGATAACGAGAGAAAGTGGGAGAAATAAAGGGAACATGTTACAGCAAACATAGGGCTTTGCCATTACCAGGACCTGACCCCTCCAAAGCATGTCACAGTTTGTTTTCTCATTTCCAAAAAGCAACAGACTTATAATGTAAAGCTTTGATAACACACTAAATACAGAATGATCCTGAGATGTTTTCTGCAGTGTAACCCTACAGAAGCCAAATATAGCCCCAGAGAAACACCTGCTTTT